>NC_080832.1:114476164-114776164 GCF_030435755.1 Ochotona princeps
CTATGGCAGATTTCTGATTTGCCATATACCCATTTTCTTCCTCACTTAAAACACACCTCTTTCCCTATTACAACCTTGTTTTAAAACTACATTTCCTAAAAAAGTAAAACTGTCATGTTCTGACATAAGACAAATTGCATGCTAAATATAGGGTTAATATATTAATAGGTAAACATGTATATTAAAAAACAGGTCATCTAGAAGAACTGTGTAATGGAGGCAAGTATACCACAAAGTGAAGATACATTTCAGTATGCATCTCTCCTTCCGAATTAAAGATGGACTCCCAATGAAACTGTTAAATATATCTTCACAATAGGATGCTGAGTTTTCTTACAGTTGATCATAGCTACAATGTCATGATACACTTAAATAGCAGAATGATGGACATATGACTTTTTTGAAGCACTATTTTATTATAATAATATAGGGAAATCACTGGGTAGAGGGTAAGTAGTTGGGGCAGAGGGGCCATTGCTAAGCTTATAAAACTGTATCATGAAAAATTTTAAAATATGATTAGATTTGCTATCCTTTTGTTGTTGGATGTGACTGCATGCTGGACAGTGTAGTGTATGCTTAATTGTGTTCTCTGACCTCTGAGATTTGCCCTTAAAAAGAAATCATATGTTTGCCTTTATCATTTCCTTTTTCTGTTGGTAATATATGGCACAATGGATGTAATTTGCAGGATGTTTCTGAGTGTGTAGTAAAATCTGTATAATTGCAATAATAAACTGCATTTTAATTTTTACAATTATATCATAACTACCTTGTTATAACACCAAATTTCTTTTCTATGGGAAATAACGCTTTATATTATAGGTATATTGGTTTTTTGTTTTTTGGGTTTTTTTGGTAAAGTTTATTTAAAAGATGAGGAAATCATAGGAAATTGTTCTAGGATAGAATAGACTGGGAGAGGACAGGCAGGAGAGAGAGACATTTCTACATTCATCTTGTGTCCACAGGGGGGAAAAAGGCATCTTTCCCCATTTCCTGGATTCCTGTGAGATTTTGAGAGAAGTGGTTGCATGGTACCTCCCTCTAGTACCAGGTGAAGATGATTGCAACCTGGTGAGGGAGTCATATGATTGACAAGTAGACAAAGTATTTTACATGGGCAGATGAAATATGGCTTCCAACTTATGTGCTTAAGATTACAATCTTCTTGTTCCATTTCCTTTCATACTGAGATTTTGAAATTCTGTTATTAAGGGTTGCTGAAAGATGTAGTTTTATCTCAGGTCACTACTTCCTGCTGACTGGGGGTGTATGCCTTACATGTTCTGGGTTCAAGAATCTCTCCATATCTCGTCTAATGGATCGATCTCATGAGCCATAGAAAGTGTAGTTGGTGTCAAAATCTGAGTCTCCTGCATCATCATTGTCATTCTAAGTAGTCACTGGCCGTTTTCTTTATTTTGAAACAATATCCAAGGCCTCAACCAGATGACAGAAGCAGGTCAACTCATCCTTCATGGGCACATGATAGAAGTCTCATCTCATACAGGGGTCAACGTAGGAGGTGGCACAACATGTACTGTGTGTTCAGATTCATACTCTGGCCCCTGAGACTGGATATCTTGTTGTTTCTAGGAGCAACAGAACATGAAAGTCTGGGTTTCTCGATAATATCAAAGTGGGAGTTCACTATCCCAACACCCCCAAAACAGTCTCAGGCCCCTGGCATAACATGTCTGTGATTGCTCTCATACAGCAAGTGGGACCTGCCCTGGACACATCAGTTGCCTGGTTTTACCAAGAATACCATTTGTGCCACTCCTACCCCACACCAAAGACAAATCCAGCTTCAAATGCCTGGTCAATGTCAGTGTATGCTGCTGGTGTGGCTTTCCTAGGACCTGATGCCCATGACTTGCCCACTCTGAGACTGGCACTATGGCGTATCAGGGTGTGACCTGCCGAGAATTCCTGAAGCCCCAGTCTTCTTGCTCCCAGATTGGTGTTTTGGTGCACTGTAGGTTCAAACTGTCTAAAACTCCAACATCAGGCTCCCGGGCTATAGATTTAGATCAGTGTGCTGGCGTGCCATGGGTAACACTTGCCCAAGAACCCAGAGTCAGGCTCTGTTTTCCACAGACTTATAAAGGTGAGTGTAGCTTCAGCCCCCTGTGACTATATGAATAAAGACTGTGAATTCTCTGACTGATAGTTTCCTGTGACTGATAGTGTCCAGCATGTAGCTCAGTCTCCAAGCACACAGAAACTGCCCAAATTTTTGTGTCATTTATGTACTTCATGCATTGGGATTTTAGCCACTGTTTACCTACATTGGGTCTTGATAATTTTCAAAGAGGCAGGTGAGGTCACGATTACAGTAACACTGGTGATCATTGCTAACCTTATGCTGAAAAAAAGAGATCCACCATGTCCAACTTAGGTGTTATCGTGCACTCTGATTCCACACTCGAGGACAGACTACAGAGTACACCCCTGTGGTTAGGAGCTGAATAATTCATCAAGCCACATGACAGGGTTCAAAGGTAAAAATCATCAGGGGTTAGAACCAGTGCTTCCATAAACGTCTAAAAGTAAGCAGAAAAATATGAACAAGGAAGACAATAGAACGTGAAGGAAGAATATTGAGGAAGAACCAGGGAGAGAGGAAAGTATGATTCTTTTCAGGATCTGTACCTATGGAATGCATGAAAATCTCTTATCCTCATGTTAAATATAAAGAGAGAGAGAGAGAGACTTTTAAATAAAGCACTACTTCTAGGCCTAGCTACTGCTTCTAGGACTCAGACAAAGGTATCTAAGCAAGGGAGAAATCTAGCTGTATTCATTGAAGGCTGAGGAAATTTGTCTCCATTCTTCATTAGAGATTACATGACAGAAGCTGACAGGAGACAGAAACTCACTGCATTGTTGTGTAGAAGCAAGACATTGGATGCTGCTGGAACTCCTAGAAAATCAGGTCTGAATATTCAACACTCAGCAAGAGATTACTGGGACACTGGTTGACTTCCCTGTAGTCCATCTGTAGAGGAACCACTGAAACGCAGCAGTAGGTAAACTAAGCTAGTAGTCCTTCGTGTGAGAGGAGAAAGTGGGGAAAAGCCCATGAGAAGCAAAAGAGAAACCCATTCTGTATAAGGACATTGTGAATCTTTTGCCATGCAAAGCCAGAGCTAGGGACACTTTCAGCCAGAAGAAGCCTGGAGCAGTTGATATGGAAATGAATGAACAGGAAACCTCCTGTTTCATAGTTTTAGATATAAACAAATTGTGTTTTGGGAATTGCCTCCTGCTGTTGAAATGGAAATGGCTTAAAACCCCCTCCCTGGATGCCTACCTGACAACCTTCTTTTAAAAGCCTGATGCTGTTCGGGGCTATCTCACCAACACAGTAGTCCACACGTGTTATTTCAGGCTCCATGCACCAAGTCCATCACTGCAGGACAGCAAACAAGTGGCACCCATGAACAGGGACTTGGTAAAAGAAAAGAAAGTGTGATGGAGACCCCCATAGAAACAGGCAAATGGGAAAATGGGTCAGAAAAATGGTGAAAATGCCAGAAGGATAGAAGATATTCATGTTAGTTTTTGGATTAATGTTATGGGATGTGAGCGAGATCACACCAGACATGTCTAAGATTTATTAAGGAGTCTTTATTAGCCAAGCCTGGTGATAACAGGGCCCACTAGAAATAGCAAATCACAAGTCCATATGACAATCCAATCAATCATAATCCAACCAAACATAACCCCAAGAAGAACAAATGGTAATTACCCTTAAGTCCATCCGTTAAGCTTAAGACCTATTTCCTAGCTTCCCCAATAATATAAGTTATTTTAAGAGACATACAATGAATAACCTGGACATACTTAAAAAGCTGCATGCATACACCCATTCCTGGCCTCTCTGCCCGCATTCTACTACTGCCACGCCTCACCTCTCCTGGAACTCCTGAGAGCAGACAAAGCAGAAACAACATTGCTATATTCATTGTCCTCCCCAAGCAATAGAAAGAAAGAGGAGTACGGGCACACAGGGGCCATACTCAGGGGGTTACCTGTCCTGGGGTGGCCAAGACTCAGAGTGCCCAAGCAACAAGGAAGTACCTGACCATGCACTCAATCAAAAGAGGGAGTCCCTGCTTAGCATTAACCTTTAAAAGGACTTCTGAGGGGAGTGGTTGCACAGCAATACAATACCGCCCCTTCTCAGATGATAGGTGAGAGTCACAGGTGGGCAGGAGTGAATACCTAGGTGGCGGTGTTGTAGGGTTTTCTCTGCATAATAAATCTTTATATGTTTAAGTATATTGTTTTCTTTTTGTAAAGTTTATTTAAAAGATGAGGAAATAATAATAACACATCCACAAAGTGGACGGAGAGAGGAAAGGTGGGAAAGAGATGTTTCTATATTTATCTTGTGTACAGGGAAGGAAAGGCAACTTTCCCTATTGCCTGCTTTTTGTGAGCCTAGGAGAGAAGTGGTTACATGATACCAGAATCCATTACCAGTTGAAAAGGAATATAACCTAGGGAAGGAGTCATGTGATTGACAAGCAGGCAGAGTGTTTTCCATGGGCAAGGAAGGGATACTTCCAACTTGTGAGTGTAAGATTATGATCTTCACGTCAACTTTAATTTCATCCTAAGATTTCCAGCCCCTCTCATTAAGGGCTGCTGAAAGATGTAGTTTTAGCTCATCTTTTGTAGCTGCTTCTGCTGACTAGGGATGTAGGTATTGTTAGTTATTTAAAACAGAGTTCTAGTTTCACCCTGTCCTGTTCCTGCGCTGCTGGAATAAACCTCCTAAAATACTTTGTTGCATCTGGTGTTTTCTACTCAAGGTGAAGAAGCAGGTTTCTGAGAATTAGCTACGTGTAACAATAACATAAAACTAGAACTTTAACTTTTTAAAATAACTAACAGGCTTTACATGTTCTGTGTTCAAGAATCTCTCCCCAACTCATCTAATGGATTGATTTCATGAGCCATAGAAAGTGTAGCTGTTGGGCCTGGTGCAGTAGCCTAGCAGCTAGAGTCCTTGCCTTGCACACATCAGGATCCCACACTGGCACAGGTTCTAATCCAGCAACCCCACTTCCCATCCAGCTCCCTGCTTGTGGCCTGGGAAAGCAGTAGAAGATGGCCCAAAGCCTTGGGACCCTGCACCTGTGTGGGAGACCCTGAAGAGGCTCCAGGCTGCTAGTTTCAGATCAGCTCAGATATAGCCATTGCGGTCACTTGGGAGTGAATTAATGGACAGATCTTCCTCTCTATCTCTCCTCCTCTCTGTATATATGACTTTCCAATAACAGTAAATTAAATATTAAAAAAAAAAAGAAAATGTAGTTGTTGCTAAAGACTGTGTCCCCTGTGAAATTCTGACTATGCCATTCTGTGAAAACTAGCCTTGTTTTTTAAATTTTGAAACAACATCCAAGGCTCAACAAGTTGACAGGTGCAGGTCAACTCATCCTTCCTGTGCATCTGAGTGTAAGGCACTTTCCTGCA
Source organism: Ochotona princeps (assembly GCF_030435755.1). Lineage (NCBI taxonomy): Eukaryota > Metazoa > Chordata > Mammalia > Lagomorpha > Ochotonidae > Ochotona > Ochotona princeps. Next base: position 114,481,658 of record NC_080832.1, read on the forward strand.
TAGTAGTCAGCATCAGAGGCAGTGGCACAATATGTATTGTGTGTTCTGATTCCAGGATACACACTCCAGTTTCTGATATCTGAGACCTGAGGTCTTGTTTCTTCTGGGACCAACAGAACATGAAAGCCTGGGTTACTTGATAATATGAAAGACCAACAGTGAGAGTCCCCTCCACCCCCAACCCCAGCCTCAGGCCCCTGGCATAACATGGCTGTGACTGCTATTGCACAGCAAATGGGACCTGCCCTGGACCCATCAGATACCTGCTCTTCCAAAGGCTATCTGCTGCACCCAGCCTCACACCAAACAAGAATCCGGCCTCAAGCCGCTGACCAACTCAGTGGTATGATGCCGGCTGGTGTGGCTTACCCAGGACCTAAAACCTTTTATTTGCCATTCCTAGACTGGTACTTTGATGCACCATGGATGTGACCTGTCTAGGTCTCCCAAATCACCAGTCTCCTTGCTCACAGAGTCATGCTTTGGCACACCATGCATTCAACCTATCTAGGACTCCAGATCAGCCCTCTGGCCTGTGTATCCTTAACTAGTGTGGTGGCATACCACGGGTTAAACCTTTCTAGAATTTCAGTGTCAAGCCTCTGACCTGTCACTCCCAGTCCACTGTGTTGGCTTGTCATAAGTAACACATGCCTAGGACCCTAGAGTCAACCCACTGCTCTTCACAGAATTACAGGGCTGAGGGTAGGTTCAGCATCCTGTGACTATGGGAGCCTTATGGACAAAGAATGTGGAAATTCTGTGGCTGTTTGATAGCATCAGGTGTGTAGCTGGGTCTCATTACACACTAAAACAGCCCAAATATACTGTGTGGTTCATGTGCTGTGTCATGGGTGGGGATTTTAGCTACTGTGAGCTAACCTTGGGTGTTGAGCATTGTCAAAGAAGCAGGCGAGGTGATGATTGTACTAACAGTTGCAATCATTACCTATCTTATACTGGCAAAAGAGGAGAGATGAACCACATCAAAATTAGGTGTCACCCCTGACTGTCATTCCACACTTGAGTGCAGATCACAGAGTACACGCCTCTGGTTATGGACTGGAGGACTCATCATTTCATCAAGGTACATGGCAGAGTTCAAAAACAGAAATCATCAGAGGTTAAAAGCAAGTGCTTCTCTAAGTGAATAATAGTAAACAGAGAAACATGAACAAGGACAATAGAACAGGAAAGAATAGTATTAAGGGGGAACAGAGGATTGAAGCAAGTATGATTCTTTCCGGGAAGTGTACCTATGGAATGCATGAAAATCTCTTATCCTCATGTTAATTATAAAGAGAGAAATTTGTAATAAAACACAAATAGCAGCTACTAGTTCTGGGACTCAGACAAATCTAAAGCAGGAAGGAATCTAGTAGTATTCACTGAAGGCTGAGGAAATTTGTCTCCATACTTCAGCAGATAGTCCATGATAGATGCTGACAGGAGACAGAGGCTTACTGTATTGTTGAAGTACAGGCAAGAAGCTGGATGTTGCTGGAACTCTTAGCAAATCAAGTCTGAATTTTCAACACTTAATGATAGATACCTGGGGTGCTGGCAGACTTCCCTGCAGTCCACCTGTGTAGGAGCCATTGAAACTTAGCAGGACTTGAGCTAAGCTAGGAGTTCTGCATGTGAGAGAGAAAGTGGGCAAAAGTCCATGAGAAAAAAAAGAGAAGCCCCTTCCTCATGCTATTCATTGGTACCTTCAGTGAATATTCTACTTGCAAAACCTATGTTTGTTACCCAAATGTCACATTCCAACTCCAATATTGCCAAGAATTAGAAGCAACAGGTGATTTGGTTGATTTAGGGATCAGATTTAAAAAACACTATGATATTGATTACTCCTACAACATTGTGTGGAACATAGTTTTCTCTTAAGTCAGTATCTAATGTGTAAATTGTTGGGCCACATAATATGCATTTAACTCTGTAAGGGAGTGATAAATGGTCGTCAGAACAGTCTTACCGTTTTCACTTTCTCTGGCAATACTAAAATACATGTCTATCTATTGCACACAATGAAGTGTATGTGTTAACTACATTTGACAGCATGTCTTTTAAAGCCAAATTCTTCTTCTAAATTGACAGAACAATATGTTAAAATATATCTTACAAGCACTCCATCTGTAAGAATTTTAGAAAGATTGATAATTTGTTTAAAAGAGTGGATGAAGCCTGAAAAGTTTATTTTAAAAAGGAATGGAAAGCTAAAGTTGTCAAACCTGTGGCACAGAGCAGAAGCAATTGGTTTCAATTCATGATGCAGAATTCCACCGTTGGGTAATTACATTTCTATAGGGGGAAAATTATAATAATTGTCTCTATAAAATTTCCAGAATGCCACACTCATCTAATATTTTCATGACATTCTCACTCTCTCTGCTTCCTTATCAGATGTTTTTCATATGTTAATTTCACAATTAGATTAATTGTTCTTTGATAATAAATTTTTTTTACTCTTTTCTCATTTTGTATAAAATGAAGTAAAGTACTTGTTTATTGATCCCTGAAATATAATTTACATTATTCAAACATATTCTGAAAATGTAAAGTTGGAAGCATTAACTTTTTGAAAGACATATGGGAGTAATTGTGGGATAGGGAGCTAGTTCAGGGTCAGGAACTTGGAAGTCATGCCTTCTTCACTCAATTAATCCTTTCTGCCTGCCTGTGGTGCTTACCTATCATCACTTAGAACCTGAGTAGGAGAGATATTGCGTTGTTGAATAACAACTCCCCTCAGAAGTTTCCATAAAGGCCCATGAAAATGAGGCGCTCGCTCTCTTGGTTACGTGTTTCTGTAACTCTGTCACTCTGACACTTGGCCTCCTTGGTAACTTCGTTGCTCTCTGGTTACCTGCAGAAAGACTCCAAGGACAGGTAACCCCTGGACACAAACCCTATATATCTGTATTCCTCATCTTCTTTTCACTGTTGGGCAGAACAATAAATATGTTAATGCTACGATACTTTTGTATTTCTAATTTTTGCACTTTCAAGAGTTCCAGGAAAGGTAAGGTCTAGCAGTAGTGGGATGTGGGCAGAGAAGCCAGGATAAGATGGGCATCTTCAGCTTTGTAAATGTGCCAGGTTATTTGCTACATGTGTCTTAGGATAACTTACATAGCCGTGGAAGCTTGAATATAGGTCTTTAGTTTAATGGATGGACTTTATGGTAATGACCATTTTTTCCTCTCAGGGTTTTGAATCAGACTGGATTGCCATACGGACTTGCCATTTGCTAATTTCTAGTAAGGCTTGTTATACATAGCTTCTTTAATAAAGACTCCTTAGTTCACTCTAGACTCGTGTGACATCATCTCACTTACATACTGCAACAGTAATAACCAAAAAAGCAAGCAGGAGAGAACAATGCAAACTTCCTATCACATATCTGGTAATCTGACTACTGGGTTCTTATTTGCCAAAGTGATTTATGAACTCCCAAGGTCACTGAAACAATGCTCAAAATAGCAGGGTACTATAAACACAATTGTCCATTAATGCATCAATGAATAAAGAAAATGTGATATATATATACACATGGAATGTTATTCAACTTTTATGGTGGAGAAAATCCTATCATTTGTGAGGAGTCTGAGGGGATAATAGGCAGTTATGGTCTCTGGTCTCTGGTGAACTTATCTTTGTTAGAGATAAAGCCTTGTTTTGCCCTATTGCTTACCCTTTCAAGACCAGGCTCCTACTAGCTTCACCCTCAATCTTCTTGAGAGAATTAAGAGACAGAATCCACAGATCACCTCCCATCCTTCAGAGTTATTGCCATTACAAAGTAATTACACATAGCCTAAAAAAACCCCAATCTCTGAGCCACAGAGTTACTGTCAGGGAGATGGTACCTGATATTTCAGTTTACCAGGATTGGGGAGAAAGTCACCAGACACACCATTTTGATATCCAATTCTGTCATGAATAAAGTGCTGGACATTGTTGAAATTTTTTTACTGCCATTCCAGTGACTTATTTTGTTCCCCCTCCCTTGTGATGGTGCATTAAAAAAAATCACTTCCACCATGTCCTCGTGTCTTTCCTTTCTTGGAGTCCCCTCCTGTCACTTTGACAGGAGATACCCCTCACTTCTAAATAAATCTCTTTTTTTTGCACTAAAATTGTCCTCATGAAAATTCTTCTTTCATTTGAGACAAGAAACAAGGTTGTTGTCTTCTTTTGCATTGGATTTCTTGCTACAATTTGTGACGATATGATGAACCTAGAACACATTATGTTAAGTGACTAAGAAAGGCACAGAAGATGAACACTGCATGCTAGCACTTGTATGTGGGATCTACAGAAGATAAACTCATGGAAACAGAGAGAGGTGGTGGTTACTAAAAGATACAGGTTAGGAATTGGGGATACATTAATTTAAAAAAATAATTTTAGGGAACAAAGAGAATAACTTGAAGAGATATACTAAATAGCATGGAGATTACAGCTTATAACAATGTATTATATTCTTGAAAACTGCTGAAGGTAGGCTTCAAGGTTCTCACCACAGGACAGTGAGAAGCATGTGAGGTGTTATGTCAGTGTTATTGAGCTGTTTCATAATGTATGCAAATGCAAATGGGATGAAACAGTATGTATATAGAAGCAAAACAATTTAAAAATAAATGCACAAACTCTTGTGTACTGTTTGTGTCATTGTTTTGTCTCTCAAAATTATGAATATTTTATGAGCTTTTAAAGTCTTAAATTATTTATTATTGTTTCATTTTATTTGAATGATGGAGAGATACACACAAAGTTCCTCTATTGGCTAGTCCACACCTTAAACACCTGAATGGTCAAGGCTGGTCAAGTCAAAACCAGTGGCCCAGAACTCGATCTAAATCCTACACATGTATTGTAAAGACTTAAGTACCTGATCGATCAACCAATACCAACCTGAATATTCATTGCTAGGAATGATTTGGAAACTGAGCTAAGATTCAATCCCAGGCACTCTGACATAGGGTACCACTGATATAGGGTACCAGTGTACCAAATTCCCATCCTCTAACATTTTGTTTTTATTTTCTACATTGTGAAGTAACCAATGAACCAACAATCGATATGAGTCAGATTGCTTATGATCTACATCAAGAATTGTAAAACCTAATAAACTTGTAAAGCCCTATGACACTTGGAAATGGGGAGGGAGGGCAGAGAAATCTTACATCATCCCAGTAGGTGTGAGGAAGACGGGGGAAGTATAACCCATCAGGATCATAACTGGTAACTCATAGAAAGCAGTCTTGAGTCAGCATTAGACAATAGCAAAACTACAAAGACATGTGGAGGGAATCAGGAGCAATCCTAACAACCTCTTAACAGGAGGTCATATGCATAGAGTTGGGGGCAGACCCTAGAGCGGAGCAGGGGGACAGGAGGAGGCCTGTGTCCCAACCCTGAAGACCCCCGGAGCCTCACCAAGGATTATCAGTACGACCACCGAGAACTACATCCCTACTGCCAAGGAGACCACGGGGGAAAAGGAGTGCCTTCGGAGGCCAGGAACTCTGAGGTCGCCCACCCCCATTTGGACCTACAATGTGGGATGGAAGAAGCCCAATTCCTGCCTTGCAGGATTCAGGGACATCAGTGCGACAGCCAGGATCCCTGGGCGGTCTGTGGAAACAGAAGAATAGTAAGCTTCCTTCGGAACTAGGGAGGGGAGCTTCCTCTGGCCCTTGCCTGCTTCCAACTTTGGGTCCCCACCCTCTTTTGTAAGGACCATCAGGATTGCTCCAGAAACCTCTCTTAACAAACATGAACAAACAAGCTAGAATAGATAGAGAACAGATGGGAAGGCTTGGAAGCAGACAGGAAGCGGCCAGCTGGGATGCACTTGTGACTCACTGGGTGGGACACAAAGAACAGATACTCCTCTCTGGGGTGTTGAGGATTTCTCTGCACACCCCTCCCAAAAACATTCACCTGAACTGTTGACATTTGTCCTGTTAAAGTTATAGAGTTGGACTACCCGAAAAACAGCCAGGTTCAGCAAAATCACGCTTCAATGCTATAAAATGCTAAATACTAACATTGAAATAGACAAGAGACAGCTGAATAGCAATCTATAGCCATTTTAAGGTATATAGACCATGGTTGAATGTAAACCAAAGTTGAAATGTCTATGGGGAAGTCACAGGTTGTGGTCGAGAACATGCATTTTCCTAGTAACATATTGGTTAATCAATACCATGTCAATTGATGCCATAATGCTGTAAATGGTTGTAAATATTAGGTTGAGTTTTTTACTTGATTGGGATAATACTCTGCTGGTTCTGCCTTTGGACCAGAGATGGTCTCACCAGGAAGCCATTGAACTTGCCAGGACAATTAGATGCTGGACTTTATGATTGGTCAAAACCTCCAATGAAAGAATCTCAACTGAGTTTGAACTATGGAAATACAGCAGGGTGGAGCAATCCACCGTGGGGGGGAGGGTTTGGGGAGGGGCGGGGGGAATTCCAGTGCATAAAAAAAAATGTGTGTCACATAATGCAATGAAATTAATAAAAAAAAAAAGGCCTTGTAGTTTCCAATGCTGAAACATGTAACAAAGTGTTTTCATGGAACTCTCCTGTAATAAGACCAGAATCTGTCCCAAACAATTCCGTGGACTAAACAGCAAAGGTTAATCATTTATAGTTCAGGTATCCTTCCCAAGTCATCATTCTTGACTGTTATATTGTTTCAATCAGTTTAATCTGGGAAACAATAATTGGGTGACTTTTTCCATATTTTCTACGGAATGTAACTGATCCAAACTACAAAAGAAATGTGGGCTTTTCTGTACTACATGAACTTTTTTCTAGAACATCCACTTTAATCTCTAGTATTATCTATTGACAACATTGAATGTATGGGAGTGTCTTGGAAAACCCAATTGCCATAATTAAGTAACAGTGATATTTTGGTTTTCAACATTTATGGTGCTGGAAATACAAATGCAATAATCAACATTTTCAAAATCCTGGGATGACTTACACACTGAAGGATTGGTAATACTCAGTTGTACATGATTTTCTCTTAGAAATAGTAGTAATTAAAGCCATTAAATTTAGAGTGACATTTTTCAAATATTAAAATTATGCATACTTATGCAATATATTATTATTTACACATTAACTCAGTAATATGCCAATCATGAACTACTTTCAATTGCTACATTCCATTGTTTACAGCCTCACAATGATTTGAGTAACAGAAAAAGAGAGTGACCAGAGACACACCTAAGGTGGTATCATACAGAGCATACAATGTCAACATAATTGTCATGTTCCCTGGTGGTTTAGTCAGATTGAAACAGTTTGTTTAGCAAGAGGTGGTGGGGTTTTATTTCTCAGGGGATTTATGCAGAATTTCAGTGGTATTTGATTAATGCAACACCAGCCCAAGCCTTTCTGCCCTCATGGTGAGCACTTCCAACTGTATTAGTAACACTGCAGATAGTCATCCCCTTCACCAAACTGGAACTTTAAATGTGTGTGTGCCTTTATATGAGCATATGATGATCTGGACTTACTCTAGATCGTTGGCTTTATCGTGACTTTTATTGCGGCTGCTTCAGTGGAAAAGAGCAAAGAGCAAAGTGCAGAGTCTTTCCCTGATATTTCTGTAGGTTGCACTGAAGGGAGGAAGAAAACTTCTCTGAAGTTTCCAGGTTGTGGGCTTCAATATTTTGGAAGGCACTTAAAAGGCATATTCCGTGCTTCATTTAAAGTTGATTAGTTTTCTGCTGAAATTAACTCAGGTAAGTTAAAAAGAAATTTTTATCATGGGGAAGGTTAAGCGCAGTTAATCTTATTTGGAATACAGAAACTGGGTACAAACAATAAGAGAAAAATACTTTATCTATATATTTAAGTGTAAAGTAATCAGATAATTAAAACTGGAGTAGTGTATTTTTAAACATTAATTTGACAAATATATAAAACACATTTTTGCAAACTATTTGCAATGATACCAATACACACAGACACTTTGCCTGTTTCTTAACCAAATTGATTTTTATAAATTATGGATTAATTAATTAATTATGGATTAATTATTAATTAATTATTAATTATTGATTAATTATGGATTAATTAATTACCAGTTGTATAGTTTACAAATATTTTCTCCCATTTTGTCAGCTATCTCCATGTTTTTGAGTGTTTTCTTTGCAGTTTGAATAACATCTTAGTTTGATGTAATAGTGTTTGCCTATTTTTATTTTTGCTGCGTATGATACTGGTGCCTTTCCATAGAAATCTTTTCCTTTGGAAAAAGCATTGCAGAGTTTCCATAATATTTGATGGTAGATTCCTAAGCAAATATGCTTTCAGTCCTGATTCCTCTTTTTAGGTTGAAGAAAGAAATGAAGAAATTCAAATAACATAATGGTCAACCAGAGAATCTCTAGAAATACAATTTTCACAGTTTAACTTCCTAATACCCAGTTCATGAGGGATCATGCCAATAGTTCATTTGATTAATGTAGCTAGGTTTGTTTTATCAAGACAGTTCTAGAAAACTCAAGCAAAAAGGTATGCTTATAAATGGACGAGTTACAGATCTAGATATTTTGTAGGTTTAAATATAAATGTTATACGCTTGCAATGGGGGAATCTCAACTGAACTTGAGCTGTGGTTATGCAACTAGGTGGAGGAATCCACCATGGTGGGAGGGTTTGGGGAGGGGTGGGGAGAACCCAAGTATCTATGTAATTGTGTCACATAATACAATGTAATTACTGAAGTTAAATAATAAATAATTAAAAAAATACACAAAAACATAAAATATGTACAAAGATATAATTTAGACAGAAGTTATTATGCTTACAAAGAAAGAACTTTCTGAGGTAAGACAAGATGGAAGAAGAGGGTAAAGATATGTTTAAACAAATGGAGAATAATTAGCCAGGTTAAAGCAGAGAGGCCATGATCCTGGGAAATAAGAGAGTACAGGCCAACCTCAGCGGGACACCTGGAAACTTGCAGACACAGGGCAGCAACAGATAGAGTGGAACAGTGCTTTAGAGACCAGATACCCTGGAAGTGGTAGGTGTTCAGCAATTGAAGATTCACCAGCCACCAGAAGGGAAATGGAGCTCACTGGCAACTCAGGAGGAGAAGCCAGTAATAGAACTGCCCATCCTGCTGATTTATTTGAATTGCCAACAAACAAAGACAAAGTGATAGACCCAAAACAGGTGGGTACAGAAATAGTGTAGATTTCATAGCTCAGTCCCCAACAGTGCCACATTAGGTGGCATTTTGTGTGCTGAGAAAAAGGCTATAGAGCGGGGTAGAATAGAGGAACAGCAAGATGTGCATGTGCTAATCCAGGGGTGATCTCATTTCCTGCTGGATCCATTTTAGTAGTTCCACATGGAAAACAGTAACAACGTGGCATCCTGCAGGTCCCATCCAAAATAGGTCCAAGTGGCAGCCAGAGCTAGCAGCCAGCAAACCCTCACAAAATCCCACCAGTGCCACATTGGCTGTCATTTTGTGTACTGAGTAAAAGGCTGTGAGAGGACTGGAGGAACTCCATATGTGCTCAGCTGGGTGAGAACGCTTGTCCAGTTCAACACTTTGCAATAGTCCCTCAAGGAAAACAGTATTGATTTAGCATTGTAGAGTCACTCAGATTGGTCTGGGTGGCCAAGTTGTCCCAGGCCTCCACCAACGCCACATTGGGCACCATTTTGTGTACTCAGGGGCTAAATTAACAACAGCATGCCACACAGGTGCTGAACCAGGAGAAAATTCAATCCCAGCTCTGATCTCACAGGGAAAATAGTGCTGACTTGGTGTCCTACAGGGTTCAGTGAAAATAGGTTGGGTGACTTTAGACCTATTGACTAGAAGATTCTGGTGGTATTATCACTGCAGACAGCTTAGTTGTTTAGGACAACTGGTATCTCCCTAATCTTGGGCACTGCTAAAACTGGAGGTAGAAGAAAGGCTGCAGTGACAATGCTGCTGCCCCAGCACAGGATCACAGGAAGTGAAAGTGGTGAGTCAGGAGCTTGTGCTGTGGAGAACATGGTGCAAGACTAGGAGGAGCTTGGGACAGAAACTTGCTGGAGTGCTTGGCACAAGTGATCACAAATGAAGAACCAGGTAACAAGCACAATCAGTAAAATTGACCTGTATACTGGTTAGCAACACAGGTTAAAAACCATTTCTCTTTTTGTAAGATTTTATTTTTATTTTTATTGGGAAGGCATATGCCTTCCCAATAAAAATAAAAATAAAATATTTATATATATAATATCACATAATATATATAATATATTTATATATAATATATATGAGGAGAGACAGAGAGTAAGATCTTCAGTCCCATGATTCACTCCTCAAGCAGCCACAACGGCCGGAGCTGAGCCAATCCAAAGTCAGGAGCCAGGTGCTTTTTCCGGGTCTCCCATGTGGGTGCAGGATTCCAAAGCTTTTGGGCCATTCTTGACTGCTTTCCCAGGCCACAGGCACAGAGCTGGATGGGAGGCGGGGCTGCCGGGACTAGAACCAGTGCACATATGGGATCCTAGCGCGGTTAAGGCGAGGACTTTAATCGCTACACTATTGTGCTGAGCCCTTAAAAAATCCTTTCTAAGGAGCGGAATCTGCTAACCATAATAGCAGAAACCAAGAGCAAAGACAGAGGCACAATGAATATTACTGACACTCAGTCCAGAATAATCTACCCAGCAAAGATTTCCTTTGTCTTTGAAATGAAATCAATTCTTTCATGTAAAAGAAAAGCTCAAAGAATTTACCTCTTCTAGACTTGCCCTATAAGTGTTACCTAAAGATGTTCTCTTGACAAGGAAATGCAATAACACCTATCAAAACCACAGGCAAAAATGGAGAACATCCCAATAAAACAACAAAAGAAGAAAAAAATCAACCTTTGAACCACCCATTGCTAAAAAGACAGAACCAAGATACTACCTATCCTTATTAACCAATCCTGAACGTAAACGGCTTAAAAACATCAATTGAGAGTAATAGATTAGCCTACAGGATCAAAAAACAAAACCCATCTATCTACTGTCTATAGGAGACATATCTCAGCAGCAAAATATGCATAAACTGAAAATAAGAGGATGGAACAAAGTATTCTAGGTTAAGGGAAAGGAAAAATTAACTTGGTGCAGTCATTCTTATATCAGATAGTATAAACTTTGATCTGAAAAATATTAAAAGAAATGAAGCACACCACATGATGTTCAAAGGGTCCATTGAGCTAGAAGCAGTCACCTTACTAGTTTGTTATGTTTTCTTTTTAGTCTGTTACTTTACTAGATTTTTTCTCTTGCTATTCTTTGCTAGTTTGAATAAAAGTTTGTTTTGCTTACCTTCTTAAAAATTGGCTTTATGATATTGTAATTTGCAGATTTTCAGTTTCAATTCCATTTTGCTGTGATTTTTAACATTCATTAATTCCTCTTCTTTTCATTTTTAATATAATTTAAATTCAGCATTACTTAATTTGTTTGTGATATTTCAATTTTTTATAAGCACCTGGTGTTATAAATATCCTTCTCTATACTCTGTTACTCTGTCTCACAGTTTTATCATATCATATTTTGTTTTTATTTAAGTTTCTTCAAAAGTTTGTATTTCTTATTAATTTCTTCAGAGGCACATTAGTCATTTAGCTTTATTAACTTCACATTATTATAAATTTTCTGCTTTTCTTTCTTTTGTTGGATTGGTTTTATTGCTTTTTGTTTAAGGGGATGTATGTTTTGTTATACAGACTATCATATCCAGATATGTAGATGCAATGCTATGTGCATCTCTACTTTCAAATCAAAGATGGACTCCCAATGAAACTGTCAAATATATCTTGAGAATAGGAGGCTGGACTCTCTGCTATTGTCCATACCTACAATGTCAGGATATACTAAAATGCAGAATGGTGGATTCATGAGTTTACTATATTATTGTAACAATATAGGGGAAATAATTTGGTGGGGAAAGGATTTGGGGAAGCTGGAGGAAAATCTCAGAGCCTATGGAATTATATCATGAGAGAATAAAAATTAAAATAAATTAAGAAAACAAAAACATTTTTCTATTATTATTATTTTATGATACAGTTCCATAGGCCCTGGGATTTTCTTTATCCCCTCAACATATTCCCTTCTCCTCATCGAGTTCCCATATATTATTACAATAGATAGTTCTTAACAGACAGTCATAAATCCATCATTGCAGGCATAGAAAATTTCAAACAGTGCAGCATCCTATTGTCAAGATACATTCAACAGTTTTGATGGGAGTCATATTTGATTTGGAAATAGAGATGCATACTACATTGTATCCTCCATCTGTGTGTGATAGTCTCCATTACATAGTTACTGCACATCCCCTTAAATGAAAAGTCACAAAGCAAAATCAACAACAGGGAGATAGAAATTTACAGCACCATAAACTTAAATAGCCTGCTACTGATAATGTGTCTTCAAAGAAATGAAAAGGCAAATCAAGAAACTTCTTGAAGAAAATGGTGCTATTGTATGATCTGAGTCAGTAAAGAATTAAATGAGAAAAAAAACTGTTTCGAAGAAATGAAAATAAAAAGAAAACACGAAAATCCATGAGATACAGTTTCTTCTGATCTTTGTTGGTGAGATGTAATATTTTTAGAAATTTATTTATTTTTATTGCAAACTCAGATATATATGTGTATACACACACACACACACACACACACACACATATATATATATAAATAGAGAGAGAGAGAGAGAGAGAGAAGAGACAGAGAGGAAATCTTCCATCCGATGATTCACTCCCCAAGTGACCGCAACAGCCAGAGCTGCACCAACCCTAAGTCAGGAGCCAGGAGCTTTTCTGGGTCTGCAATGCGGGTACAGGGTTCCATGCTGGATAGGAAGTAGGGCTGCTGAGATTAGAACCGGCACTTTTATGGGATCCTGGTGCATTCAAAGTGAGGACTTAAGTGCTAGGGCCCTGTCCAAGCAATTTTTCAAACAGGATCTCATAATGGTAAGCTTTCATCCATCATTCTTCAGTCCCACTGAGACACACATACTAAATTAAACTAAGGGTTTCAATGCTGAGAGTGACACAAATTTGTAGTTCAGAATTTTGCAACATCTATAAACTAAAATGCATAAAGAATAGTTAAGAAAGGGAAGATATTTTTACTCATGGAAGCCATAAGTAATAAGTGACAGTTACACTATCTTTAAATATGTAGAGGACCATCGATTTGATGAAAGGTTCAGCTGTATACATCTATCAGCAGAGTTAAGACTATTCAGTATTAATTTTAAATTAAAAGTGCTTAGTGTGTTAACTTCAATGTGTTCAATTTAAAATATAAAATATATTTCTTCTTATTGCCCCAAAGCATATCTCCGCTAAGGGAAGAGGATTTTCTGCTGAAGATACATTGCAACTTGTATGTTTGCTGATTCCATCAGGCAGAAGTTTCAGGGGAGAATTCAGCACTACACAAAGGGAGAAAACATGAGCTTTAGAAAAAAATATTGCTTGCACTCACAGTGATTTTTTTTTCTTGAAGTACATGTGCATTCCTGTTCACCTATCACTCTTTTCAGTTTTCTGCTGTCAGAGATTGGAATCATCTTGCATTTATTTACCATCTAAGACAGGCTTCCATCCCATCCACTTCTATCCTCACAATGAGTAATCAAATTTACTCAGGGATCTCAAATAACTAGCCTGCTTCTTCACTAGGGCTTAAACAAAAATATTTTGATTTAAATCTTTACCACAAATAAGCTGGACAATATTATCCTAGTTGCTTTTGCAAGAATTCATTGGTTCTTACAAAAAATCTTTATTTTTCATTATATTGCTCCTTTGACTCAGGGATTATTCCTCCCACCATCCCTCATCACTCCTTTCACCTCCAATTTCCCCCTTTATTGTAACAATAGTTTGGTACATCAACAACAGTCACACAAGTTCATCATGCTTCTATATAAGTGTATCCTGACATTGTAGTTATGAAGAATGGTAGAAATCCAGACTTCTAGTTTCAAGATATATTTAATAATTTAATTGGAGGTTCATCTTTTATCCAGAAGTAGAGATGTATACTGTAATGTATCTTCACTTCATGGTATATTTGCCTCCATTATACAGAGTATCCTGATAAATATATGTATATATGTTTCCCGACCTGCAGGACACGACGTTCAAACCCTGAGGGTGGACTGGGAAATCCGGGCTGCTAGCCTCCGGGCCGCTGACCCAAGAAACACACAGACATATGTACCTGGTGAAAAAGAGTGCCAAAGGCCTTTATGTACATATATATATACACACACACATATATATACACATACATATACATATATATAAATATATATATAAACTTATACTTTATATATATATTACATATATAAATACTTATAAATATATAAATATATATAAATAAATACAAATATGTATCTATATCTATATCTATCTATCTATCCATATCCTTTTCTCTAGGGGAGGAGGAGAAGGGGAGGGGTTTCCTGAAAAAAAATCTTCATTGAAACAGGGAAGGGACTAATCATCTATACTGAAGCAGAAGAGGAACTAATTATTTGAACAGGAACAAGGGTAGAGGTTCTGTTCCGCTTGCTTTGCACAGGATGTTCTAGCCGTAATATCCTACTTGCTGTGGTCCTGTTTGCCCAAGGCAGGTTTTGCAATGCAGCAGGCAGTCAGGTATGTCAAATCAAAGGCCTGTAAGTCTGTGGCTCCTAACATATGTGTACCTATCTATACATCTATTGATCTTGTAGTTTGCATGAAGGTTGCCTTATATCAGTGAGAACATGCTTTTGTCCTTTTGGGATTGGCTTATTTTACTGAACATAGTGGTCACCAGTTGGGATCATTTTGATACAAATGGCAGACTTTCATTCTTTTTGATATCTGAATAGGATTGCATAAAGTAGATGTACCATGTTTTCTTTATCTGTTCCTCCTTTGATAGGCATATGAGTTCTTTCCATGTCTTTTCTATTGTAGATTGTGTTGGTATAAAAGTAAGATTATAGTTCACTTTCTCATATGCGAATTTGTTTCCTTTGGATATATTCCCAGAAGTCATACAGTAGAACAATTTTCAGCTGTTGGAGCGCTCCATAGTTACCAACATTGTGGTTGTACTAGCCTACATTCCCATCAACACTGATGTATAGTACCCATTTCCCCATATCCATGCTAGCTTTTCTAAATGTAGGCCAATCTCTCTGAAGTTAGGTGGAATCTCAATGTGTTATTTACTTGTATTTCTCTGATGCTAGGGAGCCTAAGCAGTTTTTCATATCTATCTATCTATTAGACATTTGAGTTTGTTCTTTTGAAAAATATCTGTTCATTTTATTCACCCATCTCATAGCTTTGGTGCTTATTTATTTGTTTTTATTATTGTTTTGTTGTTGTTGAGTTTCTGAAGTTCTTTTCCCATCCTGGATATTAGTCCTCTATTGGTTGTGTAGTGTGCAAAGGCTCTCTACCATTCTATGGGTTGTTTCTTCACTTTGCTGATCATTTCCTTCACTATATAGATGCTCCTTAGTTTGATGCAATCCCATTTATTTATTATAACTTTGACTACCTGTGCTTTTGGTGATGCTTCTGGAAATTATTTTTCTGATCCTGTATTTTCTTCTAATAGTTTTATGATTTCTAGGTGCATGTTTAAGTCCGTGATCCATTTAGAGCTGATTTTTGTATAAGGTGACAGGTGGGGATCTTGCTTCTTAAATCTGAAGACTTATAATTAATTGTTCCTACAACATTTAATGAATAGACCAGGTTTTTTCCTGGGTTATTTTCAATTCTGTTGTTGAAGATTATTTGATTCTACATGTATGATTTCCCTATTGGTGTTCCTATTCTGTTCCATTGATCTTCTCTGTTTATGTAATAGCACCAGATTGTTTTGATTACCACTACCCTGAATGTATGTAATGAGGTTTGTAATTGTGATTTCTCTAGCTTGATTTTTTTTAAAGCCTTACTTATTTTTATTGGAAAGTCAGATATACAGAGAAGAAGAGAGACAAAAAGAAAGATCTTCTGTCTGTTGGTTTACTTCCCAAATGGTTGCAATGGCCGCAGCTAAGCTGATCTGAAGCCAGGAACCATGAGCTTCTTCCATATCTTCCATGCAGGTGCATGGTCCAGAGGGTATTGACCTTCTTCCACTGCTTTCCTGGGCCACAAGCAGGGAACTGGAAGGGAAGTGGAGCATCTGGGACATGAACTGGTACCAAATGGAATCCTGGCATGTGTAAGGCAAGGACTTTAGCCATTAGACTACCATGCTGGGCCCATGCCTGATATCTTTTCTTCAGGATGATTTTGTCTACTCGTGGTCTCTAGTGTTTCTAGATACACTTTTGTATCAATTTTTTTATTTCTGAATAGAATGTTGTAGTGATTATGATTGGGATCATACTGAATCTGCATATTACTTTTGGAGATACGAATATTTTGATGATGTTGCTGCTGATCCAAGCACATGGCTGGTTGTTCTATCTTTTAAAATCTTCTATTTTGTAAAAATGTTTTTTAATTTCCATTATAGTGGTCTTGCACATCTTTGGTTATGTTGATTCCAAAACATTTTAGATACCTTTCAACTATGCCAAAGGGCACCATATATATGTTTTTTTTTCTTAACCTTAGAGTTATTTAGACATACCAGAATCATTGATTTATTTTCATTAATTTTATATCCTGCTATGTTGGCAAACTTATCAATTTTAATTGTGAATGACTGAGTTTTTTGATTCTCTGATGAAGAGAATCATGTCATCTGCAAACAAGGATAATTTTAATTTCTTATTTATACTTTGAATTCCTTTACTCGTTTTTTTCTTGCCTAGAGCTCTTGGTGATTTCCAATACTGTATTGAATAGGTACAGTGATAGTATACATCTTTGCCCAGTTTCAATTCTTAGTGGAAAGTATTTTAGTTTTTTTTTCTATTTAGTATGATTCAGCTCTTGGGTTTTTGGTATAATGCTTTGACTGTGTTGTAGAATGTTTCTTTTATGCCTATCTTGCTTAGGGTTTTTAGCATGCAGTGTTGTTGGGTATTTACCACAAACCTTGAATTATTCTGCCTTTGAGTATTATTTTTTAAAGATAGAAATGACATTCATTTTGATGCAGATGGTAGAATTTTATTCATTCTTATAGCTGAAAAATACTTCATTGTATGTATCTGTATACCCGATTTTCTTTTTACAATTATCATGTGAATGGATATCTTAGTTTATTTCATATTTTATTTTATTTCATTTATATATTTAAAGATTTATTTATTTTCATTACAAAGTCAGATATACAGAGAAGAGGAGAGACAGAGAAAAGATCCTCCATCTAATGATTCACTCACCAAGTAAGCACAACAGCCAGAGCTGAGCTGTGCTGACCCGGAGCCAGGAGCCAGGAACCTCCTCCAGGTCTCCCACGCGGGTGCACGATCCCAAAGCTTTGGACCGTCCTTGACTGCTCTCCCAGGCCATAAGCAGGGAGCTGGATGGAAAGTAGAGCCACTGGGACCAGAACCGATGTCCATATGGGATCCCGGCACGTTCAAGGTGAGGACTTCAGCTGCTAGGCCATGCCGCCGGGCCCGGTTTAGTTTATATTTTGTCTGTTGTAAACAGTACTGCTATAACTAGTGTTGCAGACATCTCTTTGATATAACATGTTAATGCCTTTGGGTACATTCTCAGTGATGGGAATGGATAATAAAGTAAACCTACATGATGTTGAGTGAAGTAAGTCTGACACTGAAAGATAAGTGCCACATGTTCTCCTTTATATGTTGGGAGCTAAAATCAGGATAGAAAAAATATACAAAAACACAAAGAAATGCCTGTGTCTATTGTTGCAAATGTTTTTTGGTCAAAATTAGTTTTGTTTGAAAATTTAATTGCTAGGAATATTATATTACAATAAAATGAATTGTTTATGATTATTTCATATAGGTGCATGTCACCTGTCAGTTTGCAGTAAATGTAATGAACAAGATTGAGAGATGGAGATGAAAGAATGAGATACACAATATAAGAAGAAATCAAATGAAGACTAAGATCTTAAGGTTCAGGAGCACAATAGCCAAAGTTATCCAGTATTTTGCATTTGTTGACAAGTAACAGGATTATGTCATTATGTTCAGGTAATGATTAGAGATTGTGTAGAGAATATTAGACCTTAATAATCTCATATGTTTTATATGTGATGAATTTATGCAGAATGAATCTCAGACAATAATCTCATGAATCCATAAAACATGTCACAAATACAGGGATAATCATGCATTTGCATGTTGATTTATAGTTTTGTTTTTTTGGAGTCTGAATCATTTACTCATATTCAGAGCATGATGGGTTGCTTGCTAAGCCTGTACCCACTCATAGACCAAGTTACTTTATAACCACTACTTACATACACTTCTAGGGAGACAAAAGCAACAGAGGAAGGTTTTCCTAGCATTCAGGATGACTGTGGTTTACCTAAAATCCCTATGGGAACATTGGATGCCTACATATCAAGACTATTTCCCTTAAAATCAAAAAGAAGTCACAAACCTGAAGCATAGGCATAAATCAAATGCAGGACAGCCACAATGCTAAAAGACAGCAAAACACCTCCAAAACTGGGTGCAATGATCATTCTTTCATTTGATCATTGCTTACAGCTTCTATGTATGTTTCCATTGAATTGGAATCTTTTTACTTATTGATCTTCTTTTGTAGTAGAGAATTATGTCCTGTGTTATAAAATATTAACAGTAATTAATTAGTGAATAATTAAAATATGTTATCTTAAAACTATAAAAGAAAGAAAGAAGTGACAGGGAAGAAGTATGAAGGATAGAAAGGATATATTATTATATTCTTTCTGTTTTATATATAAAGTGAAAAAATTAATAGATTTCATAATGTAGATTGAGGAGAACAGTAATACTTTCCACTTTCTTTTTTTTTGTTATGTTTGTCTTTTAATACTTTCCATTTTACCATCCTTTCTCCATCTTTATTTATTTTTCTCTAATTTTTATGACGGCATTTTTAATTTCACTTCACAGTTACAGGTTCAACATTTGATTAGGGAAAGATGTAAATCCATAGCAAGAAGAAAGAAAATCTGTTCCTCAGGAGCATATGCAAAGGCTGCAAAGAATAATCAAATTCCAGGATATCAATCTTATTTGATAGTTTAAATTTTGGGGGAGACTTATCATTTTAATAAGTGTAATGGCTTCCAGTTGCATCCATTTATTTACAAACAACAAGATTTCACCCTTTTTAAAATATGAGTAATATTCTAGTGCATGTGTGTATATCTATGTGAGTGTGAGTGTGCACCACAGTGTCTTTATCCAGTCAGGAGGTGGTCATCTGGATTGATTCCATGCCTTTGCTGTTAAAGAATTGAGCTGTTGTAAGATGTGAGTACCTGCAACTCTCTCATAGGCTGATTTCATTTGGTTTGGATAAATTACTAGGACAGAGGTGGCTGTATCATTTTTTAGAACTATTTTCAGATATCTGAGGAATCTCTGCACTGTCTTTTTTATTTTAAATTTTTTTTAAAGCTTTTATTATTATTGGAAAGCCGGATATACAGAGAGGAGGAGAGACAGAGAGGAAGATCTTCCATCCGATGTTTCACTCCCCAAGTGAGCCGCAACGGGCCGGTACACGCCAATCCAATGCTGGGACCAGGAACCTCTTCCGGGTCTCCCACGCGGGTGCAGGGTCCCAAAGCTTTGGGCCATCCTCGACTGCTTTCCCAGGCCACAAGCAGGGAGCTGGATGGGAAGTGGAGCTGCCAGGATTAGAACCGGCGCCCATATGGGATCCTGGGGCTTTCAAGGCGAGGACTTTAGCCGCTAGGCCACCTCGCCGGGCCCTGCACTGTCTTTTAATGGCTTCAGTAGGTTGTATTCCCACCAAAACTGCATCTCATTAGTATTTGTTATTTTCTGATTTCTGGATGATAGATATTCCAATTAGAGTAAAATGAAACCACATTGTGGTTTTTATGTGTGTTTCACATATAACTAATAACCTGAGCATTTTAAAAATTTGTTTTTTCTCATTTGATTGTCATACTTTGAAAAATGATTGTTCATTTCCTTTGCCCTTTTATTAACTGTATTATTTGTTTTGTTGTTGAAATTCTTGATTTCTTTATGGATTCTGATTATCAAACTCCATCAGTTGTAGGGTTTGCAAAGGTTTTCTCCCATTCTCTTGATTTCCTCTTCGCTTTGCTTTGTTGAAAATTTCCACATAATGTAGAAGCCTCTTAGCTTGATGTACTCTTATTTGTTTATTTCTGGTTTAACCATCTGTGTTTCTGTGGTCTTTTACAGGAAGTCTTTGCCTACACTTATGTCTTGCAGAGTATCCCTAATATTTTCCTCTACTGATTTGATAGTATCATTTCATACATCCAGGTGCTTGATCCATTTAGAGTTGATAGTTTTCTAAGATAGCAGGCTGTTTAGTACTTTGCACATGTAGTTCCAACTTTCCCAGCCTTCTTATTCCTTATTCCTTGGACTGATTAAAGAGACTGTTTTTGTTCCTTGGATTGGTTTTGGTTCACCTATCAAACTATAGTAGGTTTTAGATGTATGGGTTCAGTTTGGGGATGTCTGTTCTGTTCCACTGATCTTGACTGTTTTTGTGTCAGTATCAGCTAACTTGGTTACAAGTGAAGTCTTGAAGTCTGGCATTACTGTATCTCCAGTTTTGTTTATGCTAAGTTGCTTTAGTTATTCAGTAACTCATGTTTCAATTTGAATGTTAGCATCATTGTTTCTAGATCTGAGGAGAAGGTTGTAGTTACTCTGATTAGGATTGCATTGAATCTACAAATTTTCTTCGGTAGAACGGACATTTTCATGATGTTAATTCTACTAATCCACAAATATAGCATCTTCTCCAATTTCTTTCTTTAGTGTTTTGTCATTTTCATTGTAGAGAATCTTCATATCGTGTGTTAAATTTTCTTCTTGAAAAAAATTTTTTTGCTGGTATTGTAAATGGTACTGATATTTCATGTCCCTTCTCAGCAATTGTATCCAAAGCTGTTGGCTTTTCTGTGATGATTTTATATCCTGCAATGTTATCAAAATCTTATGATTCTAATTGTCTCTTAGTAGTCTTTTGGTTACTTTATCCAGAGATTCATGTCATCTTCAACAACAAGGTTGTGACTTCTTCCTTTTCAATCTGTATGTCTTTAGTGGTATTCACCAAAACTCCCAAACCATATTTAATAGAAAATGTAAGAGTGGGCTGCTTGGTGTGGTTCTGAATCTTGGTTTAAATGTTCATTCAATGTGATGCTGGATATTAGTTTTTCACATATTTACTTGATTGTGTGGGAGAATGCTGCTTTTATCCAAAATTTACTTAAGCTTTTTTTTTAATTATGAAAAGGTGTTGTATTTTATTAAATGCTTCCTCCGCATCTATGGAGATAATCATATGGCTTTATTCTTTAGCCTGTTAATGTGATATATTACATTTTTGATTTGCATATGTTGAGAACTCCCTGCATGTCAAAGATAAATCATGCTTTTCTGTATGAATAATCTGTCTGATGTGCTGTTGGATTTGATTAGTTAATAGTTTTTTGAGGAATTTTGCATCTATTTTCTTTTTTTTATTTTATTTTTTTTTACATTTTTTTCCTTTTTTTTATTAATTATTATGCATTATGTGACAGTTTCATAGGCTCTGGGAAGCCCCCCACCCCTCCCCCCTGGTGGATTCCTCCACCTTGATGCAGTATTACAGTTCAAATTCAATCAAGATTCTTTCCTTGCAAACATATACCATGCATAGAGTCCAGCTACTTATTGTCCAGATGGGTTGAACAGTTTCTTGGGGAGACCATTTCTGGTCCAAAGTTAGAGCTGGTAGAATATCATCCCAGTCAATTAAGAGTCCCAATATAACATCAACAGCAATTTGTAACATTATGGAATTGACAAGGTTTTGTGTAACCAGTATGTTAAAAAAAAAAAAAGAAGCAAGTTCTTAACCACAACCTATGGTTAGCTCATTGACATTTCAATTTTAGTTCATATACAGGACCAGCTGCTATATACCTTAAAATGGCTATAAGGTACCATTCAGCTGTCTCGTGTCTATTTCATTTTAGTATTTAGCCATTTGTTGTGTTGAAGTATAATTTTGCTGATCTTGGCAGATTTTAGGATAATCTAGACTGGCTTGTTACTCTAACAAGACATTTGTCAACAGTTAAGGTGCAGAACATTTTTTTTTTTGGGGGGGGTGTGCAGGAAAGTCCCCAACACCACGGTGAAGAGTGACTAATCTTCGTGTCCTACTCAGCGAGGCATTAGCCAATCCATGCCAGCTCTTTCCTGTCAGATTCCAAGCTCTACTTTTTGTTGTTTGTCTATTTATTTTAGGTTTTTTTTAGTTTGTATGATTGTTTGTTTGCTATGAGGGGTTTTCGGAGCGATCCTGATGGTCATTGCAAGGGAGGGTGGGGGTCCAGAGGTGGATGTAATTAATGTAATTAATTACATTGCATTATGTGACACAGTTTTATAGGCACTGGGATATATTGGCATGCATCCTGCTTATTGATGTAAAAATTATAAAAATACAATAAATTTATTACGAAAAGAGTGACATGTTTGTCTATATTAGAAAAACACTTTGAGTTCTTCAGGATAATGAGATTATCTATCTATGTATCTAAGTTAAAAAGTAAAAAATTCAATGTCCAAGTTAGTATTTAAGACTTAAATTGACATTAGAATACACTCATCAATGTTCTCAATATTTTGCCATGTAAGTTAATACAATGGTCATTTTCTTTGTCTTTTTTTTCAGTG
Source organism: Ochotona princeps (assembly GCF_030435755.1). NCBI lineage: Eukaryota > Metazoa > Chordata > Mammalia > Lagomorpha > Ochotonidae > Ochotona > Ochotona princeps. Next base: position 114,504,580 of record NC_080832.1, read on the forward strand.
CTTCAAAGGAACATGGAAGGTAAATTTATTTATTTATTCGTAAACTAATTTAGCTTTTTAAAATTTTATTAAAGAAAATGGATCTCACATATTTCATAGATCTTATTTATCCCTCATTTACATGAATTAATGTTTAAAAATTTTGTATTTTCTATCTGTGTCTTTAAGAATAGTAGTTTAAATTAATCTTGTTTTGAGGTGTGTCCAGAGGGCATGCCACTTTGATTTCTTCTAGCCTCCTTCTTCTAGCCTCCTTCTTCCTACTTCTTGCATAACTTTGTCACTCTTTTTTGTTTATTATTTTATTCATGTAAATAGACTCACTTTTGTTTAGTCTAATAGTCAAATTTTTCTCTATGCTGATTTTCTGGGTTTCAATAACTTGTTAGAGATTTGTTACAATATTAAAATGATTACAATGTTTTTATCCTGAATTTATTATTATTTTCATAATTTTCTGCAAGTAATTTTAAATTTTGATAAACTATAGATTGTCCAAGTTGGCATTCCTTTTAGGTACTCATCTTAATTTTTAGGCTTCTCTGATCCTAGGTATCTACAATAGCTGGTGAATTTCTATTTCATAGTCATTAATTTAGAGAAATATTTTTTACTGACATTCTCTGGAAAGAGTTGCCACATCTCCAATGATGAAGGTTGCTGTGTTCACCTCGGGAAATTCCCACATGTGATTTGTCAGATAAACCTGTGAAAAATGCTGAGCAGTCTGGATTCTAGTCTCATTGAGTGAATGCAATATTTCTTACACAGGAATGTCAAAAAACTCTTCAGAAGAAACAAAAGGAGAGTTTCTTTTTCTTTTTCTTTTTTAACCTTCTCTTACCTATAGTTATTCATCCTTTTTATTTACTGCTTTATTTCTATCTTGGGCCTTAGTCATATATTTTTCATGCTCCTTAGATGTTACTAGCTATAAAAGTGTTGACAAAATCTAGTCTCTCAAGCTTATGTAAATCTTAAATGGAGATTTAATTCCATGCATTGCCTTTTTGCCATCATATGAGAGTTTTTGATTGATTAAGCACACCCAGATAATAAAAGATAACTTCTATTTCAAGACCCTTAACATTCACATTTGCAAAGTCCCTTTGCTATAAAAGATAACATACGGAGTACAGGGAGTAATTATTGAGTATTTTTGGAAACCATTATTCTGATTAGCATAATGTATTTCTATAACTGTTTCAAGAATGCACAGATTTAAGGTCTCATGCGTTTTGAGATTTTTCTGTAAAATACTGTGTATAGATCAAAATTTCATATTATATAAAGATTTCAGCAGCACAATAAACAAAAATTTCAGGAAATTAGAGCAGTTTTTAGCTTTCCTGAGTTTTTGATGAAATATTCTGCTTGATATAGAATTTATTATAAATGAAATCACTCATCATGCCCTTTTGAGTTTCCTTCATTAAATACAATTAGTTGAGGTTTATTCCAATGGTAGCTTGTAAAGAGTTATTTACTATTATTTACTTATTTACTTATAAAGAATTTTCTATTGTGTACACATGCCATAATTTGTTTTTGCAGACCTGTTCATGAGAATTTAGATTTATTTCCAGATTTTACAAGTTATAAAAAAATTCTATTCACTTTTGGACAAGAGTTTTTATGGATATACAAAAACTTGGAAATGGAATGACTGAATCATGAGATGTCTAGTAAAATAATAAATTAATTTTTAAGAAGTTATATTATTTTCTTTTCATTCATTCATTTTGGGATAATTTTGCTATTATTTCTCTCAGTTCTTAGGCTTGAATCATTGATTAGGGAGACCATGATGCTTAGTGATTTCTCGTTGTAATATGAAAATTATCACTCAATAGATGCATCCTAACAAACTAGGAAAACCAAAACAATATAAACATAATGTTGGTAGAGGAAAAGATAAAATACTAAGGAACCAATTCTTAAGAGTTAAGGTTTTGTATGTAATAGTAGTTGGAAATATTTATGAATTACAATGTGGGATTTCAATGTAAGTATACAATGTGTATGGATCAAATAAGGACAATTAACATTTCCTGGTTTTTTCATTGTTTTATTATTGAGACCATGGAGATTCTCTATTCTATATGTTCATAAAAATTATGATAGAATATTATGAATAGTAGCTACTCACTATGCTGTGTAACATTAGCAACTTATTTCTTCTAACTCTTATCCAGCACCCATTAGTCAACCTTACAGTCTCCTTATCCTTTTTAGGCTTTAGTAATTAATTTTCTGTGTTCAAATAGTGTTGTTTTAGGTTCTGCATATAAGGGAGAATATGTGTGACATTTGTCTTTCTGTGTCTGTCTTACTCCACTTAATGCCATTTCCATTCATTTAGCTAAAAATTTGATAGCATTTCATTACATATACTTATATAATTATGTGATGCAATTTTAATATACTGTATAATATATATACCCACTTATTAAGTTTGCTTGATTACATATCTTGGTTAGTATGAATATTGTTACAATAAGCAACATGCATAAGGTATCTCTTTAATGATTTCATGAAGTTTTGGATACATACTTAGTTGTGAGGTTTCCAGATCATTTCCTGGATCAGTTCTATTTCTAGCAATTAAAGGAATCTCCATACGGTTTTCATAGTTGTCATAATTTACATTATACTAACGATTATGAAAGTTCTCCCTTTGTCCACATTCTTGTCAGCATTTGCTATTTTTTATACTTATGATAATAATTAGTATAAGTGGGGTGATAGGCTATCTCATTGTAGTTTTTTTAAATAGGGTATATTTTTATTAATTACATTGCACTATGTGACACAGTTTCGTAGGCTCTGGGATTTCCCCAACCCCTCCCCGCACCCTCCCCCCATGGGGGCTTCCTCCACCTTGTTGCTGTATTACATTTCAAATTTGTCAAGATTCTTTCATTGCAAGTGTATACTAAGCATTGAGTCCAGCATCTTATTGTCCAGATAAATTCAGCGGTTTCTTGAAGAGACCATCTCTGGTGAAGGCAGAGCTGGTAGAATATTATCCTGACCAATTTAAAACCATAACATAACGTTAACTACAATTTACAATCTTATGGGGTTAATTGACATGGTACTGAATAACCAACATGTTAAAAAAAATGTGAGTTGTTAACCACATCATGTGATTACTTCATTGACATTTCAATTTTAGTTTATATGCTACCAACTGGCTGCTATACACCTTAAAATGGCTAAAGGGTACTATTCAGATGTCTCGTGTCTATTAGCATTTTAGTATTGAGCAGTTTATAGCGTTGAAGCATGATTTTGCTGAACTTGGCAGATTTTAGGATAGTGTAAACTTAGCTATAACTCTAACAAGGCATATGTGAACAATTGAGGTGCAGAACAGTTTTAGGAGGGGTGTGCAGAGGAATCTTCAATACCTTAGTAAGGAGTAACTAATCTGTGTGTTCTAGCTAGTAAGGTATGTGTGAGTCCACGCTGACCGTTTCCTGTCTGGCTCTAAGCTTTCCTTGTTGTTCTCTATCTATTCTAATTTGTGTGTGTGTGTGTGTGTGTGTGTGTGTGTGTGTGTGTGTGTGTGTGTGTGTGTGTTGAGTGGGAGGCTCTGGAGCGACCCTGATGGTCAATGCAAGAGAGAGTGGGGATCCAAAGTTGGAACTAAGTAAAGACCAAATAAAGCTCCTCTCCCTAGTCCCAAGGGAGGTTTACTGTTCTGTTTCTGCAGACCACTCAGGGCTTCTGGCTTTTGTTCTGATGGCCTTGGATCCTGCCAGGAAGGATTTGGGCTTCCTCCATCCCATGTGGGAGATCCAAATGGGGGTAGATGACCTGAATTCTCAGCCTCTGAAGGCACTCCAATTCCCCGTGGGCTCCTTGGCAGTTGGGATGTAGTCCTTGGTGCTTGTACTGATAGTCCTTGGTGAGGATCTGGGAGTATTCCAGGTTGGGATACAAGCCTCCTCCTGTCCCTCCCTGCTCCACTCTGGGTTCTGCCCTCCCCCCCCCCCCCGCTCTCTGCATATGACCTCCTGTTAAGAGGTTGTCAGGATTGCTCTTGATTCCCCCGTTTGTCTTTGCAGTTTTACTATTGTCTAATGCTGATTCGAGTCTGTTGTCTGTAAGTTACCTGTTATGTTCCTAACAGGTTATATTTCAAGTCTTCCTCACACGTTCTAAGGAGATGGAAGATTTCTCTGCTCTTCCGCCCCATTTCCAAGTAGCATACGGTCTTAAAAGTATATTAGGTTTTACAATTTTTTGATGTAGATCATAAGCAGTCTGATTCACATTGATTGTTGGCTCATTGGTTACATCACAATATCTTATTGCACGAGATACAGGCTATTTGGGGTTGAAATAATATTACAGTTTACAGGTACTGTTATTCGGATTGACATCCGTTCATCTTATATGAAGGCAAACATGTGGTATCTAATCTTTTGGGATTGGTTCATTTCCCTTAGCCTAATGGTTTCCAGTTGGGCCCATTTGATTACAAAGAACTGCATTTCTTTCTTTCTTTCTTTCTTTTTTTAAATAGCTGAGTAGTAGTCCATGGAGTAAATGAACCATAGCTTTCTCATCCATTCTTCTGTTGATGGGTATTTCAGTTGCTTCCAAGTTTTTGCAATTATTGATTCTACACATGTCCAAGAGTTTCATTGGGAATCCATCTTTCATCTGGATGCAGGGATGCATGTTCCATTGTACCCCCATGTCTGTATATGATAAACCCTAGTACTCCATCACTCTACATTATAATAAGTGAGAGGCCATGAAACGAGGTCAACAACCAGTATGAGTTAGAACAGCCACATCATCAACAACAACAACATCAAAAACAAGTTGTACCACCTTGAAAAAAATAATGCGCCACTGAGTAACCAACACTTGAGTGACAAAAAGGAAACACAGAAATCTCTTGGGAAAAATGATTCCATCAGGCCTGGCGGCGTGGCCTAGCGGCTAACGTCCTTGCCTTGAACACGCTGGGATCCCATGTGGGCACCAGTTCTGGTCCCGGCAGTTCCACTTCCCATCCAGCTCCCTGCTTGTGGCCTGGGAAAGCAGTCGAGGACGGCCCAAGGCCTTGGGACTCTGACCTGTGTGGGAGACCTGGAGGAGGTTCCTGGATCCTGGCTTTGGATCGGCATAGCATCGGCCGTTGCGCTCACTTGGGGATTAAATCATCAGATGGAAGATCTTCCTCTCTATATATCTGACTTTCTAGTAAAAAAAAAATAAATAAATCTTTGAAAAATGATTCCATCATATAATTCATGAGCACGTGGTGAATTCGACTGGAGAAAAGAAATTATTTAGAAGGAACCAAACTGAAATAAAAACATCATAACACATGGAATACAGTCAAAAAAGCAAACAACCAATCAAAAAAAAAAAAAAAAACCAGTACGGATTGGACTATTGGAGTTACACTTTGCATGTTGGCTTCCTTATATGAGAGAGAATATATGGTATTTGTTCTTTTGGGATTGACTCATTTCACTGAGCGTAATAGTTTCTAGGTGGGACCACCTGGTTGTAAATGGAATAATTTCATTCTTCTCAATAGCTGAATAATATTCCGTGGAGTAGATGAACCACAGTTTCTTTAATCACTCTTTCTTGGACGCACATCTGGATTATTTCCATGTCTTTGCTATTGTAGATTGTACTGCTGCAAACACAGGATTACATATCCCCTTCTCACATGCAGATTTCACTTCTTTTGGGTATATTCCTAGGATTAGGATAGCTGGGTCATATGGCAGATTTATTTGCAATTCTCCAAGCACTCTCCATACTGATTTCCACAGTGGTTGTACTAGCCTACACTCCCACCTGCAGTGAAGGAGGGTGCTTTTCTCCCCACATCCACACCAACAGCTGTTGTTAGTTGAGATCTGAATGTAGGCCAGTCTCGCTGTAGTTAGGTGTACCTCAAGGTGGTTTTCATTTGTATCTCTCTTATGGCTAGGGAGCCTGAGCATCTTTTCATATGTCTGTTAGCCATTTGAACCTGTTCTTTTGAGAAATGTCTGTTCATTCCCTTTGCCCATTTTGCTACAGGGTTTTTTTGTTGTTGTTGTTGTCCCTGGGTTTCTGAAGCTCTTTGTAGATCCTGGGTATTAGTCCCCTATCAATTGTGTAGTATGCTCCCATTCTGTTGATTGCTTCTTAACTTTGTTAATTGTTTCCTTTGCTGTACAGAAGCTTTTTAGTTTGATGTAGTCCCATTTGTTCAATTAGGATTTGATTGTCTTTGCTTCAGCATCTTTTCTAAGAAGTCTTTCCCTGTTCCTATAACTTGGAAAGTGCTTCCTATGTTTTTTCTTTAATAGTTTCCGTAGTTTCTTGGTGTAGATTTAGGTCCTTGATCCATTTAGAGCTGATTTTTGTGTAATGCGAAAGGTGTGGGTCTTGCTTCTTTATTCTGCAAGCTGCTATTCAATTGACCTAACAGCATTTGTTGAACAGACCAGGATATTTACCTGGATTGCTTTCTATTATCTTGTCAAAAATTAGTTGAGTATATATGTGTGGGTTCCCTTCTGGTGTTTCTATTCTGTTCTACTGATCTTCTTCTCTGTTTCTGTACCAGTACCAGAGTGTTTTGATAGCCACTGCTCTGTAGTATGTCTTTCTGTCTGCAATTGTAATTCCTCCAGTTTGATTTCTATATTTTCAGGATAGCTATTCATGGTCTTCTGTGATTCCAGATGAACATTTGTATTATCTTTTCTATTTCTGAGAAGAATGTTGTTGGGATTTTGATTGGGAGTGCATTGAATCTGTATATTGCTTTTTGTAATATGGCCATTTTGATAATGTTAATCTTGTCAATGCAAGAACATGGTAAGGTTCTCCATTTTTCAAGGTCTTATTCTATTTCCTTTTAAAATGATTTATAGTTGTCATCATAGAGATCTTTCACATATTTAGTTAGCTTAATTCCTAGGTATTTAAGATTCCTCTCCTCTATTTTAAAGGGGACTGCACCTACAATTTCTTTCTCAGCCATGGAATTATTTGCATATACTAGTACCATCAAATTACGTTCATTAATTTTGTATCCTGCTACTCTGCCAAAGTCTCTTATGAGTTCTAATAGTCTCTTGACTGAGTCTTTTGGTTCTTCTATGTAGAGAATCATGTCATTTACAAATAGCAATAATTTCAATTCCTTGTTTCCAATTTGTATTCCTTTAATTGCTTTTTCTTGCCTAATATCTCAGGCAAGGATTTCAAAAACTATATTGAAGAGTAGTGCTGATAGTGGACACCCCTGTCTAGTTCCAGATTTTAGCGGAAAGGCTTCCAATCTTTCTTCATCTAATATGATGCTGGCATTAGGTTTTTTCATAAATTGCTTTGATTGTGTTAAAGAACGTTCCTTCTATATCTATCTTGTTTAGGGTTTTTAGCATGAAGTGTTGTTGGATTTTTATCAAATGTCTTCTCAGCATCTGTTGAGAAGATCATATGGTTTTTATTTTTCAACTTGTTGATGTGATGTATCACATTTATTGTTTTGTGAATGTTGAACCAACCTTTCATTCCTAGGATGAATCCCACCTGGTCCAGGTGAATGATATGCCTGATGTGCTGTTGGATCCTGTTGGCTAGTATTTTATTGAGGATCTTTGCATCTATGTTCATCAAGAGTATTGAACTGTAGTCTCTCTTTTTCTGTTGTTTCTCTGTCTGACTTTGGTATTAAGGTGATATTAGCTTCATAGAAAGAGCTTGGAAGGATTGCCTCTTTTTCTATTGTTTGAAAAAGCTTGCGTAAGATTGGGATAAGTTCCTCTTGGAACGTTTGGTAGAATTCAGCAGTGAAGCCATCTGGTCCCGGACTTTTCTTGGTTGGGAGGGCTTTAATTACTAATTTGATCTCATTGCATGTTATAGGTCTATTTATATTTTTAATTGCTTCTGGATTTGACTTTGGTGGATTGTGTGTGTCCAAAAATCTATCCAGCCCCTCTAGGTTTTCTGATTTGTTCGCATAGAGTTGCTTGTAATAGTTCCTGATGATTCTTTGTATTTCTGAGATATCTGTTGATATATCTCCTTTCTCATCTCTGATACTATTGATGCATATTTTCTCCCTCCTTTTGTTGAATAGTCGGGCTAGTGGGGAGTCTATTTTGTTGATTTTCTCAAAGAATCAGCTCTTTGATTGATCTTGTGTATAGTTCTCTTGGTCTCTATTTGGTTTATTTCCTCCCTTATTTTGATGATTTCTTTTTTCCTACTAATCTTGGGATTGTTTTGTTGTTGTGTTTCTAGTTCCTTCAGCTGTATGGTTAGCTGATTTACTTGGTGCTTTTCTAGTTTCTTGACATAAGCACTAATTGAAATGAACTTTCCTCTTAGCACTGCCCTGATTGTGTCCCATAAGTTTTGATAAGTTGTGTTGATGCCTTCATTTGTTTCAAGCAATTCTTTATATTTCCCCTTTCATTACCTTTCTAACCCATTGCTCATTTAGTAACATACTATTCATTCTCCATATGTTTGCAAGTCTTCCTTGATGAGTTGACTTCTTGGTCTCTAGCTTCACTCCTTCTTGGTCTGATTTCAACTTTTTAAAATTTGCTGAGGCGGGCCCGGCGGTGTGGCCTAGCAGCTAAAGTCCTCGCCTTGAATGCCCCGGGATCCCATATGGGCGCCGGTTCTAATCCCTGCTGCTCCACTTCCCATCCAGCTCCCTGCTTGTGGCCTGGGAAAGCAGTTGAGGACAGCCCAATGCTTTGGGACACTGCACCCGCGTGGGAGACCAGGAATAGGTTTCAGGTTCCCGGCTTCGGATCGGTGCGCACATCGGCCCGTTGCAGCTCACTTGGGGAGTGAATCATCGGACGGAAGATCTTCCTCTGTCTCTCCTCCTCTGTGTATATCTGGCTGTAATAAAATGAATAAATCTTTAAAAAAAAATTGCTGAGGCTTGTTTTGTGACCTATAAGATGATCAGTTCTGGAGAAAGTTCCATGTACTGATGAAAAAAAAGTGTATTCTCTGTCTGTAGGATGAAAGGTTCGATAGATGTCAACCAAGTCCATTTACTCTAGAGTTTGGGTGAGTTCTGTTGTTTCTTTTTTTTTTTTTAATTATTTATTATTTAACTTCATTAATTACATTGTATTATGTGACACAGTTACATAGATACTTGGGTTCTCCCACCCCTCCCCAAACCCTCCCTTCATGGTGGATTCCTCCATCTTGTTGCATAATCACAGCTCAAGTTCAGTTGAGATTCCCCCATTGCAAGCGTATACCAAACATAGAGTCCAGCATCTTATTGTCCAGTCAGGTTCAACGGCTTCTTAGGTATACCCTCTCTGGTCTGAAGACAGAGCCAGCAGAGTATCATCCCAGTCAATTGAAAGCTCCAACATACCATCAGCAAAAATTTACATCATTATGGAATTAATTGACATAGTAATGAGTAACCAATATGTTAAAAGTAAATGCGAGTTCCCAGCCACCTTCTGTGACCACCTCACCTATACTTCAATTTAGTTTATACACAACATATAACATTCAAAACATAACATGTTATACATAACATCATATCATCTTAAATTAAGGCAAACATGTGGTATTTAATCTTTTGTGATTGGCTCATTTCCCTTAGCATTATGGTTTCCAGTTTGGCCCATTTGGCCACAAAGAACTGCATTTTGTTTTTTTTAATAGCTGAGTAGTATTCCATGGAGTAGATGTACCATAGCTTTCTTATCCAATCCTCTGTTGATGGGCATTTTGGTTGCTTCCATGTTTTTGCAATTACTGATTGTGCTGCTATGAGCAGAGGAGTGCATGTTGGTTTCTCATAAAACAAGTGTTCTGGATATATTCCTAGGAGTACTATTGCTGGATCATACGGTATGTTGAATTTGAGTTGTTTGAATATTCTCCATACTGATTTCCATAGAGGCTGTACCAGCCTGCAGCCCCACCAGCAGTGGAGTAGGGATCCCTTTTCCCCGCAACCTCGCCAACAAGTGTTGTTGGTGCTTTTATTCATGTGGGCCAGTCTTACTGGCGTTAAGTGGTACCTCATTGATGTTTTAATTTGGATTCCCCTTATTGCCAGGGAACTTGAGCATTTTTTCATATGTTTATTTGCCATTTGGGTTTGTTCTTTTGTGAAGTGTTTGCCCATTTCCCGTGCCCATTTCTTGAGTGGCTTGTTTGTTTTGACATTTTGGTTGTTTTGTAGCTCTTTGTATATTCTGGAGATCAGCCCTCTATCACCTATGTCGTGTGCGAAGATCTTCTCCCATTCTGTGGGCTGCTTTTTTACTTTGTTGATTGTTTCTCTAGCAGTACAAAAGCTTCTTAGTTTGATGAAGTCCCAATTGTTTATTTTGGTCTCGATTTCTACTGCATTTGGAGTCTTTTTTAGGAAGTGAGGGCCTACCCCTAAGTGTTGCAGTGTGTTTCCAACATTTTCTTCCAAAAGTTTGAAGGTTTCTGGATGTAGGTTTAGGTCTTTTATCCATTTAGATCTGATCTTAGTGTATGGTGAGAGATGTGGATCTATTTTTTTGTTTCTGCAGGCTATCAACCAGTTGTCCCAACAGCATTTATTGAACAGACATTCCCATTTGCCTGGATTGTCGTTTGTCTTTTTGTCAAAGATTATTTGGCTGTATCTGTGTGGGTTTCCTTCTGGTGTTTCTATTCTGCTCCATTGATCTTCCTCTCTATCTTTGTGCCAGTACCACGCTGTTTTGATAACCACTGCCCTATAGTATGTCCAGAGGTCCGGAACTGTGATTCCCCCTGCTGACTTCCTGTTCTTCAGGATGGTTCTAGCTATCCGTGGTTTTTTGTGCTTCCAGATGAACCTTTGGATCATTGTTTCCAGTTCCATGAAGAATGTTTTGGGCAATTTGATTGAGATTGCGTTGAATGTATATATTGCTTTTGGCAGTATAGACATTTTAATGATATTGATTTTACCTATCCAGGAGCATAGGATGTTATTCCATCTTTTGAGGTCTTGTTCAATTTCTTTTTTAAGTAGTTTGTAGTTTTCTTCAAATAAGTCTCCTACATTTTTGGTTAGATTTATTCATAGATATTTCATACTTTTCTCTGTTATTTTGAATGGTATCTTGCTGGTTAGATCTTTTTCCATCTTGGGGCTGTTCGCATACACTATGGCTGTTGATTTTTGTTCATTAATTTTGTACCCTGCCACTCTACCAAACTCTCGTACAAGTTCTAGGAGTCTGTGTTGAGCCTCTTGGCTCTTCTACATAAAGAATCATATCATCTGCTTATAGTGAGAGTTTGACTTCTTCGTTTCCCATTTGGATTCCTCTGATTTCTTTTTCTTGTCTTATGGCCTCAGCGAGTACCTCTAGGACTATGTTGAATAGTAGTGGAGAAAGTGGACATCCCTGTCTTGTTCCAGATCTCAGTGGGAAGGGTTCCAGCTTTTCTCCATTCAGTATGATGCTGGCGTTGGGTTTTTCATATATTGCTATGATTACGTTGTGGATTTTTCCATCTATGCCTACCTTGGTTAGGGTTTTTAGTAGGAAGTGGTGTTGGATTTTGTCAAAAGCTTTTTCTGCATCTATTGATACTATCATGTGATTCTTGTTTTTCAGTTTTTGGATGTGGTGTATCACATTTATGGATTTCCTTATGTTGAACCACCCCTGCATTCCAGGGATGAATCCTACTTGATCTGGATGAACGACCTGTCTGATGTGTTTTTGAATTCTGTTGGCTAGGATTTTGTTGAGAATCTTAGCATCTATGTTCATCAAAGAGATAGGTCTGTAGTTTTCCTTCTCTGTTAGTTCTCTGTCTGGTTTTGGGATTAAGGTAATGTTGACTTCATAGAATGAGTTTGGAAGGGTTGCCTCTTTTTCTATTGTTTTGAAGAGTTTGTAGAGGATTGGGGTTAGTTCTGTTCGGAATGTTTTGTAGAATTCTGTAGTGAAGCCATCTGGGCCTGGGCTTTTCTTTGTTGGGAGGTCTTTAATCAATGATTCAATCTCTATTTCAGTTATGGGTTTGTTCAGGTCGTTTGTTGCCTCTGGGCTAAGTTTTGGCAGGTGGTAGAAGTCTAAGAACTTTTCCATTTCTTGGTGGTCTTCTGATTTGTTGGAGTACAGTGCTTTGTAGTAATTTCTAATTATGGCCTTAATGGATGCGGTGTCTGTTGTTATGTTGCCTTTTTCATCTTTGATGCTGTTAATTTTTGCCTTCTCTTGTTTTTTCTTTGTCAGTCGGGCCAGTGGGGTGTCTATCTTGTTTATCTTCTCAAAAAACCAGCTTTTTGATTCATTGATTTTGCGTATGGTTTTTTTTATTTCTATCTGGTTGATTTCCTCCCTTGTTTTGATGATTTCTTGTTTCCTGTTGTGTGTGGGGCACTTCTGCTGTTGTTTTTCCAATTCCTGGAGGTGTGTGTTTAGTTCTTGTATTTGGCGCCTCTCTTGGGCCTTGACATGAGCTCCAATTGCGATGAATTTACCCCGTAGCACTGCTTTGGCAGTGTCCCACAAGTTTTGGAATGTTGTGTCAGAGTTTTCATTGGTTTCCATAAATTTTTTGATCTCATCTTTAATTTCTTCCCTGATCCATTGTTCGTTTAATAGCATATTGTTCAGCCTCCAAGAGTTTCTGTATTTCCTGGGGCATTTTGAATTGCTGATTTCCAGTTTCATTCCATGGTGGTCTGAGAGGGTACATGGTATGATTCCTATCTTTTTGAAGTTATTTAGGTTTGCTTTGTGTCCTATCATGTGGTCGATCCTGGAGAAGGTGCCATGCATTGCTGAAAAAAATGTATAATCTGTGGCCTTAGGATAAAAAGTTCTATAAATGTCTACCAAGTCCAGTTGTTCTATTGTTTGTATGAGCTCTGTTGTTTCTTTGTTGAGTTTTTGTTTTGTTGATCTGTCTATAGTTGTTAGTGTGGTGTTAAGATCACCCACTATTATTGTGTGTATATCTATGTCTCCCCTTAAGTCTGTAAGTAACTGCTTCATGTAGCTAGGTGCGTTTGAATTTGTTGCATATATGTTCACTATTGTAACTACTTCCTGGTGGATCAATCCCTTCACCAATATATAATGTCCTTCCCTGTTCTTTTTGATGTGTGTCAGATTGAAGTCCACATCATCTGAAATTAAGACAGCTACCCCAGCCTTTTTTTCTTGTCCATTGGCATGAAATATCTGTTTCCAACCTTTCACTTTCAGCTTCTTCGAATCTCTTCTGGTTAGATGTGTCTCTTGTAGGCAACAGATAGTTGGGTGCTGTTTGATAATCCATTCTGTCAATCTATGCCTTTTGATTGGTGAGTTCAGGCCATTTGTGTTAAGAGTTAAAATTGAGAGGTTGTGATTTTGCCCTGTCATACTTGTTTTTGTGGGTGTTGATATCTGTATAATTGCCCTTCCTTGTGTGGACTTTAGTAGGGAGATCTTCCTGTTTGCCATCTTTGCTTATGATTCACCTCCTTTTTTTCTGGATTTAGTGCATTTCTAAGGAGATTTTGTAGAGCTGGTTTTGTGCTGGCATATTCTTCTAATTTCTCTTTGCTGTGAAAATATTTGATTTCGTTCTCAAATATGAATGAGATCTTTGCTGGGTACAATATTCTTGGTTGACAGTTGTTCTGATTCAGGATTTGGAAGATCTTTGTCCATTCTCTTCTTACTTGTAAAGTCTCTTCAGAGAAGTCAGCAGTGATCCTGATTGGTTTTCCCCGGTATGTGATCTTTTCTCTGCTTCGTACTTGTCTCAGGATTCTTTCTTTGTCTTCATTGGAGTGGAACTTGAGCACCATATGTCTGGATGAAGATCGCTTTGGGTCATATCTGCTGGGAGTCCTCTGACCGTCCTGGATTTGGGCTGGGTTCATGTTCCAAGTGTTTTGGAAGTTTTCCTGTATAATTTCGTCTAGCACCATTTGCATTCCTGACTCTTTTTCCGTTCCTTCAGGAAGGCCAATAATCCTAATATTCGATTTTCTGAGGTTGTCTTTCATTTCTTGTATGGTCTTATTGGCTTTGTTCAGACTTGTCTCCAGCTGTTTAATGAACTGGGTATGTTCGTTTTGTGTGTCTTCCGTTTCAGAGATCCTCTCTTCTGCTGTATTTGTTCTGTTGGTTAGGCTCTCAATTTTGTGCTCTAAGTCAAGGATTTTACTTTTCATTTGTTGTATTTCTGAGGCTATGTGGTTCTTGAATTCTTTGAAGTCCTCCCAATTCTTCTCATTGTCTCTGACATATTTTAACATTATTTTTTTGAATTCCTTGTCTGGTAGATCTTCTATGTCTTCATCTTGCATCTCCGAAATAGACATTGGCTTTTGATCCTTTATTGGTAGGGTGTTGGCACTCTCATCTGGATCATTACCTTTTCTGGTATTTCTTCCCATTGTGTTAGTGTTTCTTTTTTGAGAGACCTAGGCACCAGTGTGCTGAGGGGTCTCCAAGCACTATCCTGTAGAGATCGGAGTCTGCAGGCGTGGAGTAGCAGGGTGTGGGAATTTTCAAGGCACTTTTGATGCGTCTCCAGAACACTGGACCTCAGGCCGCCACTTCCAGGGCCCAGCAGATTCAAAGTGCACTCTCAGCTCGTCCCCTACAGGTATGCTACCACAGGGCGTGGGGGAGTGAAGGCACTCTCTGTGCGCGCCCCCTGTGCGCGCGATCACAGGGCTCGGAGGATTCTAGGTGCTTTCTCGGTGTGTCCCCTGTGCCAGGGACTGCAGGGCGTGGAGGTTCCAGGTGCTCTCTGGGAACGCCTCCTGCACGCGGGTCCGCAGTGCTATCCTGGTTCGTCTCCCAAGCACGGGACTATAGGGCTTGGGGTGTTCCAGGTGCTCTCTGGAAGGGCCTCCTGCACAGGCCCACCCACCCCAGCGCTTGCAGGGGACCGACCGCCCCAGTGCTAGCACGGGACTGCCCAGCCCAGAGGCGTGCTTGGGTTCCTGTGGGATAGCACCGCCCAGCTGAGTGCCAGACCGCAAAGGCACGGGGGAGTATTCAGTATGCCTTTTGCCTTTCTCCCAGACACAGTTTTGGCAGTTTCAAGGCACTCTCCCGGTGTCTCTAGACGCTGGATTCTCGGGGGGGAGGGGAGGGGAGACGAGCACCAATTGTGTTCAGGCTCTGTGCATGCCCCTGGGGGGCCAACTCCCGAAGCCTCCAACCCACCACTGTCCCCACCCAACTCACTCAAACCTCAGGTTCTTGCAGTCTGCCTCTTCCTTTGGTGGGAACCCTCGCCGCGGGTGCGTCTCCCGGCTACTGCGTCCGTTGCTTGTTGCGGCGGGTGTAGGCGGGTGTAGGCGGGTGGAACCTGGAGGTGGCGGAGGTCCCGGTGGGGCTTGGCGACCAGGGTGGGCGGATGCCGGCGGGTCCCGGTGACTCAGGGTCCTGGTGTCCGCAGCGGGCGGTGGTCCTGGCGGGTCCTGGTGACCAGGGTGAGCAGATGCCAGCAGGTCCCGATCACTGCCGGTCCTCACGGCCACAGCGTCTGCGGGTCGGTTGGCGGCTTTCAGCGTCTGCATTCAAAGGTGACTCAGCAGCTCAGGAGCGGAAAGTCATCTTCCCTGCCCTTCGTTTTGTTTTTCCCTGGTTGCGCTTTCGAGTTGTGTGGATTTTTTTTGGTTCCACACTGTCCAGGGAACTTCAGGTTCTTCTCCCTGTAGTTCTATGCTGCTCCACTTAAGCTTTTGTCGCGTTCTAGCCCTCTCTGTCTGTGAGCTCTCTCACAGTCTTCCTCCTATGTCGGCCATCTTGCGAGTCTCCTCTAGCTGTTTCTTTCTTTATCCCTGCAATTCTGTCCACAGCCAGCGGTGCTCAGAATAATCAAGCCAGCATCCGCTGCAGGGCCCAAGCAGCGGTGCTTTGAGAAGCTCCTGTCATGGTTACAAGCCGAGTTCTGTTGTTTCTTTGCTGAGTTTGTGTCCCTTTGATCTGTCCATTTGTGTTAATGGGGAATTAAAGTCACCCACTAGGATCATATTGGAGTCTGTTTCTCCCTTTAAACCTGTTAATATTTGTTCATGTAGCTAGATGCTTTGGCCTTTGGTGCCTATACATTTATCATGCTGATCTCTTCTTGCTGAATGCATCCTTTGATCATTATGTGGTATCCATCTTCATCTCTTTTGATGCTCTTTACGTCAAAGTCTATGTCATCTGATATAAGAATGGCTACAGCTGCACGTCTTTCCTTACCATTTGCTTAGAATATCTTTCTCCATCCTTTCATCTTTAATTGTCTCTGATCTTTGTTGGTAGGATGTGTCTCCTGTAAGCAGCAGATAGTTGGGTTTGGTTTTTGTTCCAGTCCGCCAATCTATGGTGTTTGACTGATGAGTTTAAGCCATTTACATTCAGTGTTATTATGGATAAGGGGCAGTTTGGTCCTGTCATTTTGGTGGTGTGTTGCTCTACGATTGAGTCTTTTGTAAGGTTTTTTTAGTGGGACGTTCTCCAATTTGCCTTTGGTTTTAGTAGTTGCTATTTAAATTTTTTCTTTCATGGGAACATCTTTGAGTATCATTTGTAGGGCAGGTTTAGATGAGACAAAACCTTGAAGTTTTTCTTTATTGTGGAAGATTTATTTCATTTTCAAAGACAAAGGAGAACTTTGCAGGGTAAGTTATTCTGGGCTGAAGTTTTTTCTCTTTTAGAATCTGGAATACGTCACTCCATTCTCTTCTGGCCTGTAATGTTTCCTTTGGAAGGTCAGCTGCGAGTTTGATTGGGATTCCTCTATATGTCACTTGATTTTTTCTCATGTGCACATTTAAGGATTTTTTCTTTTTGTTCAACTGAAGAGAGCTTGATTATCATGTGTCATGGTGAAGCTCATTTTTGATCAACTCTGTTGGGAGTTCTGTAGCCTTCCTGTATATTATTTTCCAATTCTTTGCTCAGATTAGGGAAGTTTTCCTTTATTATTTCATTTAATACACCTTTAATCCCAACTTCTCTTTCTGCACCTTCTGGAACTCCCATAACTCTCATGTTGGACTTCTTAATCATATCTTTCAATTCTTGGATACGTTTTTTTAGCTTGACCTAGCTCTGCTTCCAGCTTTTTGCTTGTTTCTTCATGGTGACATGAAATATTTTCCAATTCTGAAATTCTTTCTTCTGCCTCATTCATTCTGTTGTTGAGACTCTCCACTGTATTTTTAATTTGCTCTACTGTGTTCTTAATTTCTGATATATCAGCCTTAATTTGATTTATTACTAGTATTTCTTCTTTGAACTCTTGTTTGTGCTTCTCATTGTTGACCAGCAGCTTTGTAACGAGTTTTATGAGTTCTTTGTCCCCCATTTTGTCAATGTCTTCCTCAGTTAACTCTGAGAGTAGGTGAAGCTTTTGCTCCTTTGTTGGAGAGTTTTAAGTAACATTCATAGTGCCTTTGTCTTGGCTTTTACCTTTTGTAGTTGCCAATCTGGTTGACGAAATCATCACTATGGTGTATTACCTACAGGTCTACAAGTTGATTTTTTTATGTTCAATCATTGCCCTGGATTTGGGAAACACAGCTGTCCTGAATAATTGCTTTGTCTGCAGCACTGATTTTGTAGGCAGCACTGATCTTGTCGACCTCTGCTGGCCGATAAGTCTGTGTACCTGCTAGATTTACTTTGGGTGGAGTTGGTGGTGTGCCTACAAAGGGGCTGTTTTTTCCTGCAGAGCCTGAGTAGTGCTGTAAGATGGTGGTGATTCTGTTCCCAGCTTAGTTCTTGGGAGACTCAGCTGACCTCCCTTCAATGTAACAGTGTCTAGTCCCGCGACACTGTTACCTGAGAGCTGCTGAACTAGAGCATGCACAGTTTAGCACTCCTCTTCTTGCAGTTTATCAGTGTTTGGAGCACTTGCCTCAGTGTCCAAGATGGCGCCCATAGGGGCACCAACAAATATCAGGGGGCTGTCGGCCATCAGCTCCAGTGACCACACAGACCCTATAGGCTGCAAGGCTGGTTCTGTGGGCTCAGCTCAGTGCAATTAGCTAGTAACAAGCCCACTGTGGACCTTCACTTGGGGTCCACACTTGCTGCCCTGCTACCCGAGATGGCGCCAGGTGGGATGCTGCTGGAGAATTGTAGCTGCTGGCTTTCAGCTCCTGGGACCAACCGACACTGCAGGGAGCAAAGCTGGTGCTACTCTCCCCATTTGGATCAGTTGTGTGTGTTCAGCCAGAAATGAGCCTGCTCTGTGCCACTCTGTCTACTCCACATCCACCTCTCTAACAAGATGGTGCCGAGTCCCCTACTCTCTCCGCCTGTGGGTGGTCCCCATCACTCAGCCTAATTGTCTGGTCCCAGACTGCACTCGCCTTCCTAGCTCCCCACGTGGACCCAGGCTCTCACCTGGCAGTCACAACATCCCTATGGAGGCCACTGCTGGATGTCTGGCTGGTGCTGGAAATGGGTCGCCAGAACCTGGATCACTGGAGCCTGGATCGCTGGGGTCCGAATTGCTGCTTGCCGACTGCTGGTGGGTTTTTAAGTCCGCTACAACACTGTTGTCCCATTGCCACAGCTTCCCTGTGTCCAGGGGGTCTCCAGGCACCCCCTGCTCACTGCCTGAGCCCTATTTTTCCCTGTAATCTGCTTTAGTGTACTTCTCCCTGTCTAAAGATTTTCTGTCTTATCAAACGTGTCTGTACTCTATGATGTCATCTTGCCTTCTTATTAAAGTTCTAATTTTCATTTCCCTGATGATTAGTGATATTGAACTTTTTTTTCATGCTTATGGGGGAATATTCTCTTCTTTTGAGAAATGCTTGTTTAGATTTTTTGCTTGCTTCTTGTGTTGATTCTTTTGTTGCTGTTGTTACTGAATATATTTAGTTCTTTATGTTTTATATTTTTAATTTTTAAAAATTAGTATTATTTTCTAAGATACAATTATATAGGAATAAAATTTCCCCATTTCCCTCTTTCTCCCTACACATTTTCGCATCCCACCATCTCCCTCCCGCCCCCATATTTTAATCCTATGTTAGATAAATAGCTTGGACTACATTTTTCTGTTTTGGTAGTCATTTTTCACTATTTTGACAGTTTCCTCTGTTCCAATTTCATATCCAGCCATTTGCTAATTTTGCTTGTTATATATGCTTTGGAGATTTTACCTGAAAAACACCTGTGGTCTACACCAATGTCTTGAAATGTTCCTTGTATTATTCCTTGAGCACTTTCATTGTTTTGACTATATTTAGGTCTTTGATTCATTTTTTAAGGTTTATTTCGTTTTTATTGGAAATGAAAGAGGAGGAGAGACAGAGAGGAAGATGATTCACTTGCTAAGCTGCCGCAAAATCTGCATATATGATGATTTGAGCCCAGGAGCCTCTTCTGGGTGTCCCACATGGGTACATGGTTTCAAGGATTTGTGTCATCCTCCACTGCTTTCCCAGGCAACAAGCAGGGAGCTGGATGGGAAGTAGAGCCACCAGGATTAGAACAGTTTCCCATATGGGATCCCAGCATATGCAACGTGAGGACATTAGCAGTTACGCTACCACATTGACCTAGGTCTTAGATTAATTTTGAATTTTTTTTATTAATTATTTTGCATTATGTGACAGTTTCATAGGCTCTGGGAAGCCCCCCACCCCTCCCCACGCCCCTCCCCCCTGGTGGATTCCTCCACCTTGATGCAGTATTACAGTTCAAATTCAATCAAGATTCTTTCCTTGCAAACGTATACCAAGCATAGAGTCCAGCTACTTATTGTCCAGATGGGTTGAACAGTTTCTTGGGGAGACCATTTCTGGTCTGAAGTTAGAGCTGGTAGAATATCATCCCAGTCAATTAAGAGTCCCAATATAACATCAACAGCAATTTAAAACATTATGGAATTGACATGGTTTTGAGTAACCAGTATGTTAAAAAAAAAAAAAAAAAAAGCAAGTTCTTAACCACAACCTAAGATTAGCTCATTGACATTTCAATTTTAGTTTGTATACAGGACCGGCTGCTATATACCTTAAAATGGCTATAAGGTACCATTCAGCTGTCTCGTGTCTATTTCATTTTAGTATTTAACCATTTGTTGTGTTGAAGTATAATTTTGCTGATCTTGGCAGATTTTAGGATAATCTAGACTGGCTTGTTACTCTAACAAGAGATTTGTCAACAATTAAGGTGCAGAACATTTTTTTTGGGGGGGTGTGCAGGAAAATCCTCAACACCACGGTGAGGAGTGACTACTCTTTGTGTACCACCCAGCGAGGTGTGAGCCAATCCACGCCAGCTCTTTCCTGTCAGATTCTGAGCTCTACTTTTTGTTGTTTGTCTATTTATTTTAGGTTTTTTTAGTTTGTATGATTGTTTGCTGTGAGGGGTTTTCGGAGCGATCCCGATGGTCATTGCGAGGGAGGGTGGGGGTCCAGAGGTGGAGCTAGGCTCGGACCAGAGAAAGCTCTCCTCCCTGGTCCCGAAGGACATTTATTGTTCTTCTGTTTCTGCAGACCGCTCAGGGCTTCTGGTTGTCTTTCCGATGACGTTGGTTTCTGCACGGTAGTGTTTGGACTTCTTCCATCCCCTGCGGAAGCTCCAGTTGGGGGTGGATGACCTCAGAGTACTCGGCCTCCGAGGGCATCCAATTCCCTGTGGCCTCCTTGGCAGTTGGGATATAGCCCTTGTTGCTCGTATTAATAGTTTGTGGTGAAGGTCTGCGAGTCTTCATGGTTGGGATCCAAGCTTCCTCCTTGCCACCTGCTCCACTCTGGAGTGCCCTCCTGCTCCACGCACATGACCTCCTGTTAAAAGGGTGTCAGGATCGCACCCAATTCCCCCCTCATGCATTGGTATAGTAGTTTTACTATTGTTTAGTGCCACTTTGAGTCTGTTGTCTATGAATTACCAGATTTGATCTTGATAGGCTATATTGTACTTTTTCCTCACTCTTTTTATGGTCCTGAAAGACTTTCCTGCACTCCCTCCCCATTACGGATTAACATAGCTTATTGAGGGTATAGTAGGTTTTACAGTTTTTCGATGTAGATCTTAAGTATTCTGACATTAATTGTTGGTTTATAGATTATATCGCATTATCTTATTGCATTGGATACAGGTTGTTAGAGATTGCAATAATACAATATACCGGTACTATCTTCCAAATTGTCATCTTTTCATCTCAAAATAAGGCAAACATGTGGTATTTAACCTTTTGAGATTGGTTCATTTCTCTTAGCATGATGGATTCCAGTTGGGCCCATTTGGCCACAAAGAACTGCATTTCGTTTTTTTAAATAGCTGAGTAGTATTCCATAGAGTAGATGAACCATAACTTTCTTATCCAGTCTTCTATTGATGGGCATTTTGGCTGCTTCCAAGTTTTTGCGATTGTAGATTGTCCTGCTATGAACATAGGCGTGCATGTTGGTTTCTTGTGTAGGAAATGTTTTGGATATATCCCAAGGAGTGCTATTGCTGGATCATATGGTATGTTGATTTTCAGTTGTTTGAGTATTCGCCAAACTGATTCCCATAGAGGCTGTACAAGTCTGCAGTCCCACCAACAGTGGAGAATGGTTCCCTTTTCCCCACATCCTCGCCAACAAGTGTTGGTGGTATTATGTATGTGTGCCATCCTTACTGGAGTTAGGTGGTACCTCATTGTTGTCTTCATTTGGATTTCCCTTATTGCCAGGGAACTTGAGCATTTTTTCATATGCTTGTTTGCCATTTGGGTTTGATCTTTTGTGAAATGTCTGCCCATTTCTCATGCCCATTTCTTGAGCAGTTTGTTCTGGTGTTTTGGTTTCTCTGGAGATCTTTGTATATTCTGGAGATCAGCCCTCTATCTCCTATGTAGTGTGCAAAGATCTTCTCCCATTCTGTAGGTTGTTTTTTTACTTTGTTGATTGTTTCCTTTGCTGTACAAAAGCTTCTTAGTTTGACGAGGTCCCAGTTGTTTATTTTGGTCTCAATTTCTACTACTTCTGGAGTCTTTTTTAGGAAGGCAGGGCCTACCCCTAAGTGTTCCAGTGTGTTTCCAACATTTTCTTCCAAAAGTTTGACGGTTTCTGGATGTAGGTTTAGGTCTTTTATCCATTTAGATTTGATCTTAGTGTATGGTGAGAGATGTGGGTCTATCTTTTTGTTTCTGCAGGCTATCAACCAGTTGTCCCAACAGCATTTATTGAACAGACCTTCCCATTTGCCTGGATTGTTGTCTGTCTTTTCGTCAAAGATTAATTGACTGTATCTGTGTGGGTTCCCGTCTGGTGTTTCTATTCTGCTCCATTGATCTTCCTCTCTATCTTTGTGACAGTGCCACACTGTTTTGATAACCACTGCCCTATAGTATGTCCAAAGGTCCGGAACTGTGATTCCCCTTGATAACTTCGTGTTCTTCAGGATGGTTCTGGCTATTCGTGGTTTTTTGTGTTTCCAGATGAACCTTTGGATCATTGCTTTCAGTTCCATGAAGAATGTTTTGGGCAATTTGATTGGAATTGTGTTGAATGTATATATTGCTTTTGGTAGTATAGACATTTTAATGATATTGATTTTACCTATCCAGGAGCATGGGATGTTACTCCATCTCTTGAGGTCTTGTTCAATTTCTTTTTTAAGTAGTTTGTAGTTTTCTTCAAATAAGTCTCCTACATTTTTGGTTAGGTTAATTCCCAGATATTTCATACTTTTCTCTGTGATTTTGAATGGTATTTTGCTGGTTAGATCTTTTTCCAACTTGGGGCTGTTTGCAAACACTATGGCTGTTGATTTTTGTTCATTAATTTTGTACCCTGCCACCCTACCAAACTCTCATATAAGTTCTAGGAGTCTCTGTGTTGAGCCTCTTGGCTCTTCTACATAAAGAATCATATCATCTGCGTATAGTGAGAGTTTGACTTCTTCGTTTCCCATTTGGATTCCTCTGATTTCTTTTTCTTGTCTTATGGCTACAGCAAGTACCTCTAGGACTATGTTGAATAGCAGTGGAGAAAGTGGACATCCCTGTCTTGTTCCAGATCTCAGTGGGAAGGGTTCCAGCTTTTCTCCATTCAGTATGATGCTGGCGTTGGGTTTTTCATATATTGCTATGATTACGTTGTGGGTTTTTCCATCTATGCCTACCTTGGTTAGGGTTTTTAGCAGGAAGTGGTGTTGGATTTTGTCAAAAGCTTTTTCTGCATCTATTGATACTATCATGTGATTCTTGTTTTTCAGTTTTTGGATGTGGTGTATCACATTTATGGATTTCCTTATGTTGAACCACCCCTGCATTCCAGGGATGAATCCTACTTGATCTGGATGAATGATCTGTCTGATGTGTTTTTGAATTCTGTTGGCTAGGATTTTGTTGAGAATCTTAGCATCTATGTTCATCAAAGAGATAGGTCTGTAGTTTTCTTTCTCTGTAGGATCTCTGTCCAGTTTTGGGATTAAGGTAATGTTGGCTTCATAGAATGAGTTTGGAAGCGTTGTTTCCTTTTCTATTGTATTGAAGAGTTTGTAGAGGATTGGGGTTAGTTCTGTTCGGAATGTTTTGTAGAATTCTGTAGTGAAGCCGTCTGGGCCTGGGCTTTTCTTTGTTGGGAGGTCTTTAATCAATGATTCAATCTCTATTTCAATTATGGATTTGTTCAGGTCGTTTGTTGCCTCTGGGCTAAGTTTTGGCAGGTGGTGTGAGTCTAAGAACTTTTCCATTTCTTGGTGGTCTTCTGATTTGTTGGAGTACAGTGCTTTGTAGTAATTTCTAATTATGTTCTTAATGGTTGCGGTGTCTGTTGTTATGTTGCCTTTTGATGCTGTTAATTCTTGCTTTCTCTTGTTTTTTCTTTGTCAGTGGGGCCAGTGGGGTGTCTATTTTGTTTATCTTCTCAAAAAACCAGCTTTTTGATTCATTGATTTTGTGTATGGTTTTTTTTATTTCTATCTGGTTGATTTCCTCCCTTGTTTTGATGATTTCTTGTTTCCTATTGTTGTTTGTGGGGCCCATCTGTTGCTGCTTTTCCAATTTCTGGAGGTGTGTGGTTAGTTCCTGTTTTTGGCACCTCTCTTGGGCCTTGACATGAACTCAAATTGCGATGAATTTACCCCGTAGCACTGCTTTGGCAGTGTCCCACAAGTTTTGGAATGTTGTGTCAGAGTTTTCATTGGTTTCCATAAATTTTTTGATCTCATCTTTAATTTCTTCCCTGATCCATTGTTCGTTTAATAGCATATTGTTCAACCTCCAAGAGTTTCTGTATTTCCTTGGGCATTTTGAATCGCTGATTTCCAGTTTCATTCCGTGGTGGTCTGAGAGGGTACATGGTATGATTCCTATCTTTTTGAAGTTATTTAGGTTTGCTTTGTGTCCTATCATGTGGTCGATCCTGGAGAAGGTGCCATGCACTGCTGAAAAAAATGTACAATCTGTGCTCTTAGGATAAAAAGTTCTATAAATGTCTGCCAAGTCTAGTTGTTCTATTGTTTGTATGAGCTCTGTTGTTTCTTTGTTGAGTTTTTGTTTTGTTGATCTGTCTATAGTTGTTAGTGTGGTGTTAAGATCACCCACTATTATTGTGTGTATATCTATGTCTCCCCTTAAGTCTGTAAGTAACTGCTTCATGTAGCTAGGTGCATTGGAATTAGGTGCATATATGTTCACTATTGTAACTACTTCCTGGTGGATCAATCCCTTCACCAATATATAATGTCCTTCTCTGTCCTTTTTGATGTCTGTCAGCTTGAAGTCTAGGTCATCTGAAATTAGGACAGCTATGCCAGCCTTTTTTTTTTCTTGTCCATTGGCATGAAATGTGTTTTACCAGCCTTTCACTTTAAATTTCTTAGAGGCTTTTCTGGTTAGATGTGTCTCTTGTAGGCAACAGATAGTTGGGTGCTGTTTGGTGATCCATTCCGTTAATCTATGCCTTTTGATTGGTGAGTTTAGGCCATTTGTGGTTAGAGACAATATTGAGAGGTTGTGATTTTGGGCTTCCATGAGTGTGTGTAAGTGTGCAAGTGTGTATTTGCGACTATTGGAGTTTCTGATTGGTTGACTTTCCTTGTATGGATTTTAGTGGGGAGGTCTTCCCATTTGCCATCTTTGATTTTGGTTTTCATTTTTTCTTTCTGGGTTTAGCACCTTCCTGAGGAGATTTTCCAGAGCTGGTTTCGTGTTGATGTATTCTTCGAGTTTCTCTTTACTGTTGAAGTATTTGATTTCATTCTCAAATACAAATGAGAGCTTTGCTGGGTACATTATTCTTGGTTGGCAGTTGTTTTGTTTCAGGATTTGATAGATTTTACCCCATTCTCTCCTTGCTTGGAGCATTTTTTCTGATAGGTCGGCTGTAATTCTGATTTGCCTTCCTCTGAAAGTAATCTTATCCTTTTTTCTTGTCTTAGAATAGTTTCCTTGTATTCACTTGAAGGTAGCTTGAGGACCACATATCTGGGTGACGATCTGTTTGGATCGAATCTGCTGGGGTTCTTTGTCCTTCCTGGATTTGTGCTGGATTTATATTTCTAGTGTTCTGGAAGTTCTCCTGTATTATCTCATTGAGCACCCGTTGCAAGCCTGTCTCCTTTTCCACTCCTTTGGGAAGGCTTATTTTTCTAATATTTGATTTTTTGAGGTTGTCTTTCATTTCCTGTATGGACTTATTGACTTTCTCTAGATTTGTCTCCAGCTGTTTGATGAGCTGCTGCCTTTCATTCTGATTGTCTTCCAATTCTGATATTCTGTCTTCTGCTGTGTTCATTCTGTTGGTTAGGCTTTCAATTTTGTGCTCTATATCGAGGATTCCCTTTTTGATTTGATTTATTTTTGCAGTGACACGGTTTTTGAATACCTTGGACGCTTCCCAGCACTTCTCACTGTCTCTGATGAATTTCATCACTAGTTTCTTAAATTCCTTATCTGGTATTTCCTCTATGTCTTCATCTTGCATCTCAGATATTGAGATTAGTTTTTGGTTGTGTTGGGACGGAGTGCTTGATCTTTCTTTTGGGTCATTGCTTTTTCTGATACTTCTCATTGTGTTTTTGCTTCTTGTTGTTTTGGGATGTTAGTGTCTGACTTGTTTGTCTACAGCCTTTGCCCTCAGTGCTGTAATCTGTAGGAGGTGTGATCTAGCTGCTGCTGTATGGGGTGCTGGCATAAGCATTATATTTCTTACTCTATTGGGGAACGCAGGTGATTGTGGGGTTGTTGTTGGGTTGCTTCGTTTGTGCCTGGGTTTATATTTCTGCCACATGGCTTCGTTGCAGCTAGTTGGCTAGGAGTTGTCCTTCGTGTGTCAATAGGGGTGGAGTATAGATGATAGAATTTGTAACTTAGGGCTTTTTGTCTTTGCTCTGAGTAGTTGTATAGCTTGCGGTTCTACACCCAGCCTAACCCTCACAAATGTTTTGCCTTGTTGGGAAGCACACTGCGGTGGTCCTGCTTGCCTGTGCTTCTTCTTGGTTCAGCATATCTGTTGGGTGGCGCCACCACCTCTGAGGCTCCAGCGGAATAGAGCAGGGGGTGCTGCCTGAGTCACCAGCTACTTGCTGTTCAGGGTCTGTAGATCACAGCCCCGAGTTGGGTCAGGAGGCTTTGTGGGCCAGCCCTAGTGCCAGGCCCCTCCCCCTGCAGCTCCCATTCCAAGGCGTTGCCACACTGAGATTCACTCTGCCTAGCTACGCCTTGGCTCTGGGTCACAAAGCTAGTACAGCAGGGGTTTCTGCCTCAGTGCTGAGCCGAGACTCTCCTTCAGGGCTTGAGGTTAGCACAGCAGAGGCCTCTGCTGCTCAAAGCTTGAAATCCCCAACCCCGGGCTGGGTTGGAAATTTCTGCGGGCCTCAGCGTCCAAATCTGCTCTCCAAAATTCCCACTCAGAAGTGCTGCTCCGCTGAAAGGTGCAACACCGCCTCCGCCACTGGGCAGGCAGGTTTTTCTGAGTGGGCTCCGGCTGGGAGAACCTGTCTGGCAGATTCCACTGAGCCAGCTCTGGTTTGGCCTCTCCAGCTGAGCCCAGCAGGGTATTCTGCCTCACCCTGCTGGCTGTTCTCTGTTTTGAATTCACAGCCCTAGCCCCTGTATGAAGCTACTTTCTCAGTTGCACTTTCTCAACAGTAGAAGCCATGAGAGGCACAGAGCTGTGAGGGTAATGCAGCTGTGCCCCTACTAGTTTGCTCTTCTGCCCAGGTCATGAGGTTCTGCTGAGTGTTGCCCAGCCTCTGGATCTCAGGCTGAGCCCAGCAATAGGATCCACTGGATTCTCTAGCAGCCAGTCCACTGTTCGGAGCTGGTTTGGGGATTTCTGAGCTCCAGTTCCACAGTGCCGCTCCAGTTCCCTCTGCACTCTCTTAAAGCTGCTGAGCGGTTGGGAGGCTTGCTTCTGGGAATTCTCCCCTGCTTGTCCTCCACTTCTGCAGGGAATGATGCCCCCTATGATCAGTCCAGTAGCCTCCTCTCGGGGCTCCTGCCCTCCAGTGGACTGGTGCCCCTGTCAGTGTGGGCGCCTATCCTTCTAGCCACCTCTGTTTTCCCTGGGGCGGTTGAGACTCTGCCACCTTCCCCCTGCCTGGGATTGTGACTCACCAAGTTTCTTGCAGCGTGCTGTATTTTCTTTCCCACTTTTTGCGGCTGTTCCTTCACACTGTGTAGATCTTCTTGCTTTAGTGAACTCCAGTGGCTTTCTCACTCTTCTCCCTACAATTTTGTGTTTCCTGGCCTGTTTCTCTGCTGGATCAGTTCCCCTCCTTCCCTACTCCACCCTACACCAGCTCTCTGCGGTCGGCCATCTTTAACCGCCTCTCTCTCTCTCTTTTTTTTTTTTTACTTGTATGATGGAGTCCAGCTCCAGCTGAGTTCAGAGCTCGAGAAGGGTGCATGAAATAGGCATAGAAAGAAGAGTGGTGGACCACTACAATTCCAAGATCATTGTGGACAATGCGAGAAAGCTGTCTGCTTTATTTATACAGAAGCAGTACAAGGTTTTCTTCTAGGGGCACTTTGACATAGCCTCAGGGGGGCACAATTTACAATTTCTTGAGAAATGATTGAGGAAGGATTCCACATTCCTTGCTTATCTCGGCTTGCCAGCCTTCACCTGCTCTCCTCAAGTCTGGGTTCTATCCTTGGCACACCTGTGACAACCAGACCCCTATCTTGAATTGTGTATGGGTTAGTAAGTCTGGGATCTTGGTTTATGGGGATTAGGGGCCACTGGCACTAAAGGCCATTGGGTCTGCAAGCTTACACATTTTGTTAACTAAACAAGTAAAGCAAGAGTTATAACGGCGGAAAGAATTGCAATTAGCAATGAGCCATGTTTACTCCATTTAAGTTTCAACTCTACAATGGACGAGTGAATGTTTCCAAAGATAATTCTACAAATCTGGTTTCACCTTAAGACAGGGCATTACCCATTCTGATGTTGCAGCCAAGAATTTCTCAGTAGACAACACATTTTATTCAGTAATACACTGCCACTATAATTCTTATTCTACAACTTTTCCATCACTTAATGGGAGAAATACACCAAAAGATAAAAAACATAAAGATCTAAGACAAAAAGTTTTAAACATTAAATTCCTCTACAACTTCAGGTTCTACAACCTCATAAATGATCAAACAATAATCAAAAGTATATCTTTATGATATTAGTAAAATCACCCTATATTTCCTCTAGTTAAAAAATTATGAAAGCAGCTAAAGCACCTACATTTTCTATGTTCTAAAGAGTTGCAAGGACAGGCTAACCTTTAAGGTCACAGTAACTATGTTCTTTGTCCTAGCAGGATGGCCTTTAGGGTCACAGTAACTATAATAGGATAGCTTTTAGGGTCCCAGTAGCTATATTTTTTTGTCATGGCAGTTTTAGTCCATACTCCCGTCATTTCCGTTAGTTTATAAAATTCTTATCAAGCCATTTCCCAGAAAGCAGTCTAAATGTCTGGGCCAGATTTTATGGCAATGGGTAAGCACACAATAAGATGTCTGAAAACACCATGGGCTTAATTGTACTCCTGTGTGCAGTTAAAGGCCCACTCACCAAGACATTATCAGTAACATTAACTCTTAAGCTCATGTTGGTTGTAAAAGCCATCTCACAGGGGCAGACAATGCCTCAATAGATTATAAAATTCTTAGTGGGGTGGTTGAGCGTCCATGCGAAAGGGGGTGAAACTGCATCAAGGTGGTCAGAGAGAAATCTGCCATGCCCTGCCACACAGCTGAAAGCTCCCCAGGCCCTGCCAAGCAGGGAGCTGTTCTCTTCACACCTTCATGTTATTCATACCTACTGCACGGACCCCAGCACTTTTAAATTATTCTTATAAGTTTATGATACAGTTCCATAGGCCCTGGGATTTTTCCTACCCCTGTTAAGTCTCCCCTCCCCCAATGAGTTAAACAATCATTAAGTCCATCAATGATGGGCATAGAAAATGGCAGAATTCAGCATCCTATTGTCAAGATATTGTTAACTGCTTCATTGGGAGTCCATCTTTGGTCTGGAAATAGAAATGCACACTACATTGTATCCTCATATCTGTATGATAGTTTCCATTACATAGTTATTATACATCTCCTTAAATGAAAAACCACAATAAAAGAATCTACAAAAGGAGAAAAAACAGAAATTTACAATGCGATCAAGTTAAATAACATGCTACTGACTATGATAGTTACTGTACACAGTTATTGTAATGGGGAAGTGTTTTGAAGAGATGAAAGTAAATAAAAAAATCAAAATTTATGAGATTTCCACCTACTTTGTTGGTAAGATATGTCTCATATAGGCAACAAATAGATGGGTTATAATTTTTAAAGACGAAACATAAACAATATATGATGTTTGATTGATGAGTTTAAGCCACTTACATTCATATGAATGGGTGATAAATTGGTCCTGACATTTTAGCAATGGGTTATTCTTTTATTTAGTCTTCTGGTGCTATTTTACTGGGATGGTCTTCACATTTGCCTTTGGTTTTGGTGGCTGCTATTCTTTTCTCTATAAAGAGAACATCTTTAAGTATCATTTGTAAGACAGGTTGGGAAGAGGCATATTCTTTGAACTTTACTGTGGAAGAATTTTATTTCGTTCTTAAAGACAAAGGAGAGCTTTGTTGGGTTCATTATTTTGGGCCAATAATTTTTTGCTTTTAGAATATGGAATATGTCATTCCATTCTCTTCTGGCCTGTAGAGTGCCCTGTGAGGGGTCTCCTGTGAATTTAATTGGAAGTTCTTTATATGTCAATTGGTTTTTTCAAATGCACATTTAAAGATCTTTTCCTTATGTTCAAATGAAGAGAGCTTGATTATCATGTGTCATGGTGAAGATTGCTTTTAGTCAACATTTTGGGTATATTGTGCCCCTCTTGGATGTTATTTCCCAATTCTTTCTCTATTTAGGGAAATTTTCCTTATTATTTTATTAAATAGAACTCTAATCACAGCTGCCCTTTCCACATCTTCTGGGAGTCCCTTTGCTCTAATATTTAGTGTTGTAATGATGTCTTTTAATTCTTGAATTTTTTTTTTAGTTTGACACCACTCTACTTCCAGCTTTTTGTTTGTTTTCTCATGGTGACAGGAAATATCTTCCAATTCTGAGATTATTTCTTCTCTTTCCTTCGTTCTATTTTGGAGACTCTCCACTGTATTTTTAGTTTGCTCCACTGTGTTCTTCATTTCTGAGATATCAGCTTTCATTTGATTCATTTCCTGTGTGACATATTCCTTAAATTCCTTGACTGCCTGATTTACATGCTTCTTATTCTTGATAAGAAGCTTTATAACAAGTGTTTTGAATTCTGTATCCCTCATTTTGTCGATGTCTTCCTCCATTAACTCTTAAGTTGGCAAAGGGTGTCTCTCCTTTGCAGGGGATTCTTCAGTAACATTCATTTTGCCTTTGTCTCTTCTTTTGTTCTTGGTCATTGCACTTTTGATTATCAAGTTCTTCTCCTTGGGGCAGGTTAATCAGCTCTGTCACCCACAGGTCTACAGCTCAGTTTTGCTTATTGCAGTTGGTACAAGGCTCTTTGTTTGCAACAACTTGTGCCACTCCCTCCACTGAGTTCCAGGTCTGGGTTCTTATGTTAGATTTCCACCGTGGTCTCCATAGCCCCAGCTCATGGTTCGCCACTCTCCACCTCCTGTAATACCATGCTGAGGCTGCACTGCTGTCTGTACAACCCTTTTCCCACTTCATGGTTGCATTAAGTCTCAGGATTAGGGAGATACCAGGTGTCCTACGTAGCTAGGTTGTTGGTGGTGCTGATCTTGCCGGAACCTGTTGGCCATTGTTTCTGAGGGCTACATGGACCTATTTTGACCTGTGCAATGCCATAGTCAATATTATTTTTCTGTGGGACCAGTGCAATGCACTGAGCTCTGTGAGTTCTCCCCAAGTTCAGCACATGCGCAGCTCACTGTTGTCCCTTGCAGTCTTTAATTCTTTGTCACACTGTAAAAAATGGTGCCTGATGTGCCACTACTAGAGTTCTTGATCTGCTGGCCTTCAGGTCTGAAGGCTGCTTGGACCTATCTTGGGTGGAACTGTAGAATGCTGTTCACTGAGCCAGAAACGTGTTCACTCCCAGCTTAGTGCATGCACAGAACTATTTCATAGGCTTTAATTCCCTATACAAAATGGTGCCTGATTAAGCTCTAGTGGGTGGACTGGCCTGTGAAATCTATCCTGCTCCTACACCTCTTGTCTGGGACCTGCTGCTCTGTCTCTGCTCCTGGTCAAATCAAATAAAGCTGCAGGATGTGCAGTTCTTTGTCTGGGTTCACCTCCTGAACTCCCAGTGAATACTCCTTCCCACTTTGTTGCTGGTGGAGTTACAGCTGCCGGTGCATTTCAGATTGTCACTCACTATATGCCTCAGGGGTATTGATCACTGCAACACCATACCATTGTCTGCTGCTATCCTGTTTCTCCAGCTCAGTGCATCACACTGGTGCCCCAGAGAAAACATTTCTGAAATGGCAATCTATGGATTCCATTCAAAATAGGTCTTGGTGGTCCAGCAGACCCAGAACTCCACTCGTGCCACATCAGGCACCATCTTCTGTAGTGTGACAAAGGCTGTGGAAATAGAGTTACATCAGTGAGCTGCCCATGTGCTAAGCTGGTAGCAAAGTAATTTTAGGCTCAGTGCTTTATATTCGTTCTCCAAGGAAGACAGAACTGACATAATACTCTGCGGGTTCCTCCCAAAATAGGTTCACATGGTACACAGACCTGATGGCGAACAGGTATAAGTAATATCAGTACCATTGAAACCCAGTTATTTTGGAAAGCTGGTGTCTCCCTAATCTTGGGCACTGCTTGAACCAAAAGTGGAATAAAGCCTGTATAGATAATTGTGCTGCCATAGCATGGGATCATTAAAGGTGAAAGTGGTGAGTCAGAGGCTGGGGCTACAGAGGGACTCTGTGGTGGAAACCAAGCATGAGAATTCAAGCCTGAATCTAGATAGAGGGAGTGGCACACGTAAATACAAATGAACTGAGTACCAAACTCAACCAACAAAATTGTCATATAGACCTGTGAGAAACACAGCTTAGAATACAGCCCTAATGAGAAGAATCTTCTAATCAGAACTGCAATGACCAGAGCAAAAGAAGAAACAGAGGCAAAATGAATATTACAGAATACTCTACTGCAAAGAGGAAAAACCTCCACCATGCTATGAGTTAAATAAGGAAGGCATCGAGAAAATGGGGATACAGAATTCAAAACACTTATTATAAAGCTTCTTACCAATGAGAAGCACATGAAGGAATTTAAGCAATATTTCACACAAGAAATGGTAACACTGAAACAAATGCAAGATGATTAATTGGAAATTAAGGGCATAATAGATCCAATTAAACATTCA
The DNA here is from genome assembly GCF_030435755.1 of Ochotona princeps. Classification (NCBI taxonomy): domain Eukaryota; kingdom Metazoa; phylum Chordata; class Mammalia; order Lagomorpha; family Ochotonidae; genus Ochotona; species Ochotona princeps. Next base: position 114,537,425 of record NC_080832.1, read on the forward strand.
GTGGAAAGTCTCCATAATAGAATGAATTAAGCAGAAAAAAATAATCAGAATTCTTGTCACAATGGTGAAGCAATCAAAAAGTTGGAAGCGGAGCTGGGCAAAGCTAAAAAAATGTATTCAAGAATTAAAACACACTATTAAAAGGCCAAATATGAGTTGTGAGTGTTCCAGAAGGTGTAGAATTAGAAGCTGGGTTTAAAGCTGTATTCAGCGAAATAAAAATTGAAAACTTCTCTAATCTGGAGAAAGAATTGTGAAACAGCATCCAGGAGTAGCATGGAATGCCAAACAGTGTTGACCAAAAATGTTCTCTTCAATTGAACATAAGGAAAAGATCCTTAAATGTGTATGTGAAAAAAATCAATGGACCTAAAGAGAAACCCAAATCAGACTTACAACTTACCTATCAGAGGAAACTCTAAAGACCAGAAGAGAATGGAGTGACATATTCCAGATTCTGAGAGAAAAGAAATGTCGGCCCCGGATAACGTACCCAGCAAAACTTCCCTTTGACTTTGAGAATGAAATAAAATTCTTCCACAGTCAAGAAAAATTCAAATATGCCTCTTCCAAACCTGCCATAGAAATGACACTTAATGATGTTCTCTTTATAGAGAAAAGAATAGCACCTACCAAAACCAAAGGCAAATGTGGAGGGTACTGCAGTAATAGAAGACTAAATAAAAGATCAACCCATTGCTAAAATGACAGGACCAGTTTGCCATCTATTCATATTAATCATGAATGTAAGTGGCTTAAGTGTATCAATTAAACATAATAGATTAGTGGACTCAATCAATAAACAAAACCCATATATCTTTTGCCTATAGGAGACACATCTTACCAACAAAGTTCAGGAGAAACTGAAAGTGAAAGGATGGAAAAAGATATTGCAGGCTAATGGTGAGGATAAACGAGTGGGTGTAGCCATTATTTTATTAGATAAAACGGATTTTGATGTGAAAAACATTAAAAGAGATAAAGTAGGACACCACATAATGATTAAAGCTTCCATTCAGCAAGAAAAGGATGCCTTAATAAATGTATATGCACCGAATGCCAAAGCATCCAGCTATGTGAAACAAGTATTAATATATTTAAAGGGAGAAATTGACTCCAATCCAATAAAAATGGTGGGCCTTAATATCTCATTAACATCAATGGACAGAAGAATGAGACTGAAACTCAGCAAGGAAACAACAGAACTCAGCCAGACACCAGAGTAAATGTCTTAGTTGATATTTACCAAACCTTTCATGCTACAGAGAATACACTTAATACATTTTTCATCAGCACATGGTACCTTCTCCAGCATTAATCATGTTGTAGTCAACAAAGGAAGTCTGAGCAAATTAAAAACATTGTATCATGCATCTTGTCAGGTCATCTCAGATGATCGAAATCAATAATCGGAAACATTCAAGAACATGTGCAAATATCTCGAGACTGATCATTATTCTACTAAAGGAGAAATTGATCAGGGAGGAAATAAAAGGGGAAATTTAAAAATTGCTAGAACTAAATGCCTAGAACCAAATATTAGAACCATCAACACAACATCTCAAGATTTAGGAGACATGATAAATGCAGTGTTAAAAGGAAAGTTCGTGTGAATCAACAATTATGTTAAGAAATTAGAAAACCGCCAAGAAAGTGAGCTAAACTTACAGTTGAAAGAGATACAAAACAGTAGCAAATCAATCCCAAGATTAGTAGGAAAAAGAGAAATAACTAAAGGAGAAAATAAACCAAATAGGGAACAAAAGAATAATACATAAGATCAATGAATCAAAGAGCTGGTTTTTAAAGAAAATCAGCAAAATAGATTCCCCACTAGCCTAACTAATAATAATAATAAGAAGAAGAAGAAGAAGAAGAAGAAGAAGAAGAAGGAGGAGGAGGAGGAGGAGGAGGAGGGAGATGATACACATCAATAGCATCAGAGATGTAAAAGGAAACAAAACATCAGATACTTTGTGTTCTGGCCAGCAAAATCAGTAATGTGGACACGGCGAGGGTCTGGGGATGAGGCACCAACAGAAGACTGGTGATGGTGGAAGTCTCTGCAAAGTCTCTCTTTATTGCCCTTTCACCTCTGCTTGTATATTCTTTCCCCCACAGCTTCATTAGCAGAATATTGGGTACAGATGAGTCCAATTAGACTAGGTGCTTTTAGCCCCAAGCCCATGCCCTGTAATGCTCAGCTTAATGAGTGCTAATCAACTTCTTAGCCCACAACAACTTTGGACATACAGAGAATCATCAGGAACTATTAAAAGCAACTATAATCCAACAAATCAGAAGACTAGAAGAAATGGATAATTTTTGGACACATACAATATACCCAAATTGATTCACAAGGCAGTTAATAATATAAATAGACCTATAACATGGACTTAAATGAATCAGTGATTAAATCCCTCCCAACCAAGAAAAGCCCTGGATCAATTGGCTTCATTGCCAAATTCTGCCAAATGCTTTAAGAAGAACTTACTCCAATTATCCACAAACCTTTTCAAACAATAGAAAGGAATACAATCCTTCCAAACCATTTCTATGAAGCCAATATCATCTTAATGCTAAAGCCAGATAGAGATACAACAGAAAAATAGAACTACAGACCAGTATTCCTGATGAACACAGGAGCAGAGATCCTCAACAAAAACTAGGCATCAGGACCCAATGGTATATCAGGTAGATCACTGGGACTCCTAACAGACTTTGGCAAAATTGATGAACACAAATCAAAGGTACTAGAATACACAAATAACTCAGCTGCTGAGAAACAAGCTGCAAGTACAGTCCCTTTCAAAATAGTGGAGAGGAATCTTAATCACTGATGAATAAATCTAATAAAATATGTGGAAGATCTCTATGAGTAAAATTATAAAATATTAAAAAGGAAATAGAAAAAGATACTGAAAAATGGAGAGACTTACCATGTTCCTGGATTGGCAGGATCAACATCATCAAAATGTCCAAATTAAAAAAAGTAATATACAGATTCAATGAAATCCCAATCAAAAGTACAACATTCTTCTCAGCAATAAAAAAGAAGATACAAAAGTTTATCTGGAAACAAAAGAGTCCACGAATAGCCAAAGCTATCCTGAAGTATAATAATCAAGCTGAAGAACTCACAATTCCAGACCTCAAGACCTACTGAAGAGCAGTGATCATCAAAATAGTCTGGTACTGGTACAGAAGCAGAGAAGAAGATCAAGGGACCTGAACGGAAACACCAGTAGTGAGCCCACACATGTACAGCTAGCTAACCTTAACAAGAATGCTGAAAATAATCCCAGTTAAAAGCCATGTCTTTTCAACAGATACTGTTGGGACAACTGAATAGCAGCCTGCAGAATTAAGAAGCAAGATCACAACCTGTAAACGTATATAAAAATCAAGTATAAATGGGTCAAGGACCAAAATCTGCACCCAGAAGTAATCAAACTGTTAAGAAGAAAACACAGGATGCACTCTACAAGTTATAGAAATAGGGAAAGACTTCTCCAAAAAGATACTGAAAGCATAGGCTGTCAAAGCCAAAATAAACAAATGGGATTACATCAAACTAAAAAGCTTCTATACTGCAAGGGAAATGATTAACAAAGTGAAGAAATCATCAACAGAATGGGAGAAAATCACTGCACACAACACAACTGATAGGGGACTAATACCTAGGATTTACAAAGAGCTTCAGAAACGCAGTTACAGCAAAACAAGCAACACTGTGAAGAAATGGGCAAATGAGATGAACAGACATTTTTCAAAATAACAAATTCAAATGTCTAATAGATATTTGAAAAGATGTTTAGGCTCCCAAGATAGTTAACCACATTGAGATCACACCTAACTTCACTGACGTTGGCCTAATTTCAGAACTCTACATTAACACTTGTTGGTTTGCATTTTGTGAGAAAGGTATTCTCCTTCAGTTTTGGTGGGAGTGGAGGTTAGTGCAACCACTATGGAAATCAGTATGGAGAAAGCTTAGAGAACTCCAAATAAACCTGCTATATGACCCAGGTATGCTATTTCCAGGAATATATCTAGCAGAAATGAAAACTGCATATGAGAAAGGGATCTTTATCCTGTATTTACAGCAGCACAATCTATAATAACAAAGACATGGGAAATACCCAGAGAAGAGTGGTTAAAGAAACTGCGGCACATTATCTTCATAGAATACTACTTAGGCATTAAAAATATTGAAATGCTACCATTTGCAATGAAATAGTTCAAACTAAAGACCATAATGGTCAGTGAAACAAACCAATCCCCAAAGGACAAATACTATATGTTCTCTCTGATATAAGGCAAACTTCATGCGTATGGTATGATCAATGACTCCTTTAGTACTGTTTTTGCTGCAACTCATGGTTTTGATATTTTCATCTTTGTTTTCATTCCTTCAAAATCATTTATTTTCTCTTATTAAAATTTTCACTGACTCACAGATCATGTAGCAACATTGTATTATCCAAGATGGCTTTTTGTTTTCTTTTTCATTTCTTTTAAAAAATTCTTTAGAAGATTTATTTTATTTTTGTTTTTATTACAAAGTCAGATATACAGAGACAAGGAGAGACAGAGAAGATTTTCCATCTGATGATTCACTTCCAAGTGACTGCAATGGCCGGTGCTGCATCGATCCAAAGCCAGGAGCCAGGAGCCTCCTCTAGATCTCCAACATGGGTGCAGGGTCCCGAGACTTTGGGCCATCCTCAAGTGCCCTCCCAGGCCACAAGCAGGGAGCTGATTGGGAAGTGGAGCTGCCGGGATTAGAACTGGGGCCCACGTGGGATCCCAGAACGTCCAAGGCAAGTACCTTAGCCACTAGGCCACCACTACTGGCCCTGCACTTCATTTGTTCATTTACACATTGGTTATTCAGTAGCATATTACTTAATCCCATGGTGCTATAAATTTTTTTAAACTTTATTTCTGTTTGTTGATTTTGCTTTATCGCTTCTTATTTAAGGGAATGTATAATAACTGTGTAATAGAGACTATCATATCCAGATGTGAAGATGCAAAGTTGCATGCATCCTTACTTTCAAATTAAAGAAGGACTATCAATGAATCTGTTAAATATATCTTGATTATGCTTGATTATATACTTCATTACTAACTTCATATTTTAACCAACAATTTGAGAGAAAAATTATATATTGCTCATTTTTCATAATAAATTTGCAAGGTACTATTGGGGGATACACATATTAATGCAGATTATCTGAACACAGAGTTTAAGACATAAAATTTTCTGTGTTCCCTGTCTTTTCTTCTGAGCAGGAAGAAATCTCGTCACTTAAAAATTGGAGGGCTAGCAGATTAAACCTCTGCTGCAATGCCAGCATTCCATATGGTTGCCAGTTCACAACCTGCATTCTCCACTTTGAATCATACTCCCTTCTAACAGCCTGGGAAAACTATGGAAGATAGCTCAGGACTTTGAGTCCTTGGATCTTTGTAGCCATGTGCAACACCAGACCAGCGCCTGGCTTCAGATTAGTATAGTCATGGTCACTGCAGCCATTTGGGTAGTGATGTAAAGGACGGAAGCTATGTTTCTCCCCTCCATCTTAGTCTTCCCCCTTCACTGGAACTCTATCCTTCAAATAAAAATTAAAAACAGATTTTTTTAAATGTAGGGAACATTTTATGTTGCTCAGGCACATTGAATAGTTGGGTTTGCTTTTATACTGGCGTATTTAATAATTGGATTTAATCTGTAAAACACACACACACACACAAACACACACACATGCAGAAGGTTTGATATAATCCTGGACTTTTTTCTGGCAAGCAATTAAATTACTTGATGATCAGGTTCATCCTTTAAAAGTTTGCTTTAAGTTTTATTTGAATAGGCCAAATTTTTTTTAATATGTATTTTCTTGAGCTTTAATAAAATATAATTGCTTTAAAAAGTGTATAAATTTAAGATGTGTTTGCTTATTTGATATATTTGTATACTTGCTTCTCATGTTATTTATAATGTTTATTATTTTCTTTATTGCGTAAGGTTCAATAAGAGTATAGTAACATTTGTGGTTACTTCAGGAATGTACCAGTGGATGGAATATCTCTCTGTCACTCTCTTTCTTTTACTGTCTTTCTCACTCTTTAATTCTCGCTCTAAGACTGAATTTCAAATAAACAGAGTAATTTCTAAAATAAATAATAAAAAAGAATAATAACGAGAAATAGTAGAATTCTCTACTTCAGTGGTTAGCATAGGATTGAATATAACAAAATGTCTTATGTCATCGCAAAACCTGTCTTGCAATTCATTCTTCATTTCATGATTACATTAAATAAGTGAAACACACTCAAACTGTGGATACACTGAATCTTTTATGGAAAAGTAGCCCTAAAATTCAACCATATCACAATGAAGTCTAACATAAATTTTTGAGCGATTCTCACAGAAATTATTACAATTTAATGAATTTAGCTGTTTAGAAATTTTATTTTGAACCAAAAATTAATCCATTAAATGTTCATATGTGAACATAAAAATATATGTGTGTGATTTTAGGATAAAAAGGAATGAAAATTGGCACTAACTGAATATTGCTTTTTTTTTTTTTTTAGGAAATGGCTATAAAATGTTAATACCTACACTTACATTCGTCATTTTAATTTTTTTATTATGCATTGCTATTTTTTTATATATATGCTGTAAAAAATGGAAGAAGAACGGTAAGATATCAAAAATTGAATGTAAAAATTATGATGGAATCAAATTTAGTCTTAACATGTTACTTTTTTTTTTAGGAAAAACAGTGTAGATCCAATCCATATAAGAAAATGATGTACATTTTCATTGATAAAGTTGTAATTGAGGAAATAACAGAAACCAAGATTATTTAGAAACTCGAGGCAAATTTTATCCTACGTCCAATTTTCATCTTGTCATGAATAATATCTGTGTGCTAGGATTTATAGCCTCATGCAATCTTCTTTTTAAATTATTCATTCCTCATTATATTGCTAAAATTTTTGATGTCTGTCTTGAAAGGTTACTGTCCCTCACTGTTTGTGATGAAGCACAATGTCACATTTGGGAGAATAAATTGTCCAGGAAATGATGGAACTTTCAGATTACAGAAGTTAGGAATTGAGGCTGTCAACCTAATAGTCATTCAGTGCAAATCTGCAAGCATCCATGTAGGTTGAAACAGATCCCTGCCTGGTCAAAATCCCAGTAGGGACCAGTAAGTTGACTATAGCAAAGGTAATAGACTCGGAAGCCATGCTCTGATTCCTGATCCAGAACTCCTAATCCAGATACTGAAACAGTAAGTGTGTGCTATTTTACACCTCTAAGTTTGTAGTCAATTACAGTAATGGATAACTAATATAAATGTAATTTATATACATTATATATAAAGTCATATATTTAATATATACTAAATTATATATATCAAATAATAATGTAAGTAATTTAATATATTTTAACATATATATTGAGTAATAATATAAATAACATATTTAACATATATATTAAATAATGATATAAATGTGTCTATAATTATCCTGGAAATCCTGAAAAATCAGAATGATTAAAAGTAGAAACATGATCATTATAATTAACATTGTAATGTTTTGAAATAACTGATTTTAAGAACATATTCAGCTGTTACCAAAGAACATTTTGTTGAAAATAAACTTTTATACATGATTTCATTGATGTTCCCTTATTTTTAAACTACAATGAAATTATCTCAAATTTATAATAGTTTTTTATTTCATAATAGTTAACTTATTCAAATGTATTTTTTTTAAATATTTGTGGGAACAGTACAGTGGCTCAAAAGGCTAATCCTATGCTTGAATGTGCCAGCATCCCGTATGGATACTGGTTCCTATCCCAGCTACTGTACTTCTGATCCAGATCCTTGCTTATGGCCTGGGAAGGCAGAGAAAGATGGTTCAGATGCTTTGATCCCTGTACCTAAATGGGAAACCCAGAGGGGGCCCCTGGCTCCTGGCTTCAGATTAGTTCAGTTCTGGCCACTGAGGCCATTTGTGTAGTGAACCAGCAGATGAAATATCTTTCTGTCTCTGTCTCTTACCTTCTCTGTGTAAATTTGCCTTTCAAATAAAAATATATGAATTTTTTAAAGGTTTATTTATACATTCAAATGTGGAGTTAGAGAGAAAGATGGAAAGATAGACGGGCAGAACTGGTTGTAATAGCCAGAGCTGAGCCAAGCCAACAGAAGCCAAGGGATCTATCCAGTTCTCCCACAGACAGCCAATGTTCCACTATTTCTACCAGGCAATTAACGTGGAGCTGGATTAGAAGTAGAGCAGCCAAGAGACAAACCAGCATCCGAAGGACATGCAGGCATTGGAAGTGGCACCTTTACTGACTATGTCACAATGGCAGCCCTTAATATGGTCTTTAAAAAATATGTTTTTATTGATGTGTATGCACACATTTGCACACACAATTAATTTTTTATACTTTGTTGTTGGTTAGAAACACTTGAATTATGTTGAATCTTCTTGCTTTAATATTGAAGTATTTCATCATTAAGAAAAATATTTATTAGATTTCCTAATGTGTAATATTAGTTGGGCTTAATATATTTACCTCTATTTCTAGTTTCTACCTTTTTGCTATTTTGTATCAAGTATGCATCTAGTTAACTTTTGGGATCTAATAAAATTATCATTCTTCTATTTACCTATTACTTTGGAAAAACTCTCTGTTTAAAGTTTTTATTAATACACAGAGAACAGAATTCGTGCTGTCTGTCTAGTTCTAAGGCAACAACCACACTTCCTGCCCTCCGTTGTTCCTTTCCATTCTCCTCTTGTCCTCATGTGTTTGTAAAGAAGTAATTTTAAATTCATTTTATAGTTACAGACATAATTTTCTAATGATTGTAATATCCAATAAGTAGGAAGACTATGTAACATTTGACTTCTTCATCATTCTTGCATTTATGACCATACCTACTTGTTGAAGCTATCTAATCTCCTAGTACATTGCTGTATGAACAATATTTTTATTGAGCTCTTTTCATTTATGTTTATAAATATCACTTGTTCTTCAACACCTATCCAATTTCATTTATGTAAGTCTAGAATAGAATGATTCTATGGGATTCCAGCTCAGTGGCCTAGTGGCTAAAGTGCTTGTCTTGCATGTGCCGGGATCCCATGTGGGATCTGGTTATCTTCCTGGCTGCTCTACTTCCCTTCCAGCTCCCTGCTTGTGGCCTGGAAAAGCAATAGAGAACAGCCAAAGCCTTGGGACCCTGCATACAAACAGGAGATCTGAAAGAAGCTCTTGTCTCCTGTCTCCTGGCTTCAGACTGGCTCATTTCTGGCTGTTGTGGCCACTTGGAGTATGAACCAGTAGATGGAAGATCTTTCTCTATGTCTCTCCAATCTCTACATCTGACTTTCCACTAAAAATAAATTAATCTTTAAAATGATTCTATTATAATGATTTCTAAAGCTCATGGTGTCTCCCAGCTATAAATTATGAAGCCTTGGACAAGGTTCTTATATTTTGTTGATCTAAGATAATATAACTACTAACCATATGTTAATGAATCATGATTAAGACACACAATAGTTAGGTTTAGAAATGTGCAAATAATAATATCTGGAAGTTGTTTCAGTTTTTTATGATTTATTGATTGATTAATATGCCTTTGCTTTCTAAGACATAAGGGCCAAACAGCTTTATTGCTTTTGTTTTCATTTCAGGCTCACCATATCAAGCTGTAGGTAAGACTGGGATATTAAGCTTTTCCAAAACAATAATAAGATATAATCAAATGTATAAATAACCACAAAGTAAAACATTTTTATTCTCTATAATTATTGTTTATTATCACTTGTGTATTAGTTTGATGGGAATTTCTTCTAAAAACATTCCAAATTCTGTGCTTCCAGTACTATAGGTGTCTCATAGCTCTATAGGATATAAGCCTGAAATCAAATTCTAAGACAGTTGATTCTTCTGAACCTAATGAGAGTCAGTATAATTAATCCCCTATAACATGCGATAGTTCACCCATAATTATCAACATTGCTTGCTTGGTAGAACTTTGACTTTGTTGTCACAAAGCTGGTTCCATTGTCTTCTGACATTCTCTTTCCTTATTATGACTTTCTGTGAGTCAAAATATATGTGATAAGCTCATCCACCATAGGGGATTAGATTATGTCTTTATAACCGAACCTAGCTAATCATACCTGCAATTAGTCTACTTTCTAATAAGATAATTTCCAAAAATACTAGAGGAACAGATTTCAATAAATTTTCTGAGGGACACATCACAACTCACAGCAACTTCTACTTACTGATTGCAATATCATGTATGTATATAAATGAATTTGCACAAAATTAACACATCTCTGCAGAAACAATAAAATCATAAAACTAAAATTAATATCCACACAAAGCTTCCTTTGTGAATATTCCAATATTAACCTCCTTTTTTATAAATAAGACTACAGTCATAGCCATTAGCTAGTTGGAGCATGGTTTGAACAGTGTAGATGATATTTAAAAGAAAGAAATATGTTGCAACACACTTACTGGAGGTAGAACATGATAGCAATTAGATTTGGATGTGATATGTGTTCAGTTGCTGAATGAATGTTGGTATTCAGTACAGGAAACACAGAAGGATATTTCAGAAACTCCCTAGCCAAAATATATTTGTTGACTAAACAGAGAGAGAACCAAGACTCCACTATATGATGCCTATAAATACTTGCTTCAATAATAAAGGTGTATGTACTCTAAGATTTGAGAATGGTGGGCTGTAAAAGTTACACCAGGAACATGGATAAGAGAAATGAGCAAGAATACCTATCCTCAGCTCAGACAACATAGTCTTGTAACCAAAATTTGTGAGAGCAGGCAAAGACAAACATCTATATGATAAAAGGACTGAATCAACAACAGATAAAACAATACAATATGTACATCTCAACCAGACTGCTCAGATATATACAGAAAATAATATAAGATCTCAAGAGGTAGACTTTAACTCAGTAATAGAGTGCAACTCCAACATCTTTTTCTTTTTAAAGTACAAATCATTCAAACAGAAGTTCAGCAAAACTACATCACAGTTGAGACATACTGTTGAGCAAATGAATCCAAAGACATTTATGGAACATTTCACCAAACAGTTCAAGGACAAGCATTTTTTCCCAATCAGTATGTAGACCATGTATTAGTCTACAAATTAAGTCTCAGTAATTTAAAAAAGTGAAAAATAAAGCATGTGTCCTGCCATGCTACAATGGAATAAAACAAGGTATCAAGGACAAGAAGAAAGTTAGAGCATTTACATTGAATGGAAGTTCAACAACATGCTAATGTGTGATCACAAGGTCAAGAAATTTAAAAAGAAATACATTTTTTTGAAATTAACAAAAATGAATGACACGGTATAACAGAAAATAGCATGACAGATAATAAAAAAGAAGAAAACAGAGAGAAATTTATAGTATTAATTGCTTATGTTGAAAGAGAAATTGTTCAATACATGAACTGATAACACATCTTAAGACTTAAACAAGGAAAAACAAACAAATGATACAGCAGCCATAGTCAAGAAATAAAAAATAGAGAAGAAAAAATGAAATGAAAGCTAAAACAAAGACTAAGGTTTCCTTTGATATTTACATGAGTATTGCGTTTAATTTTTTAGAGAACCAGCAGAGTGAACCTGGTAAGATTTTCAAATGCTTTTCTTTCTGGAAAATATTTCTTCATTTACTATAAGGCCCTTTATGACAAGATTCATGTGTGCATGTAAAAGGACTCAGCCAGATTCATTAAGACACAGTAATTTATAAAGTTTGCATTTTAATTGAGAGTATCAAAACCTGGTATTTATAAAAACTCTGAAATTTGTATTGCAATTGATATCATATAGTCTAAAATATATTCCTCAGTTAATCATTGTATGCATTAGAAATTATTCTCATTTATGCTATCCATCTGTCAAGCTTAAGCTTTCAAAACAAAACTTCCATTTCCACTCAATGATAATGACATTTCAAAACTTATATCTCCTAGTATAAATATTTATCATTCTGACCATATCTGAGTACACTAAGCATAATGTATTCTAATTGCATGCATGTTGACCATCACATTAACATGAGGCTTCCATTTAATGTTTCAGAAAAACTTCGGCGTGAAAAAGGTAAGATACCCTAAGGCTTTTTTTTCATTCATTATTGCTTAGTTTATTTTATGGCCATCTCTTGACAGGTCCTCCTGAGTTACATTCCTGTGTCTGCTTTCTGCTTGGGACTTTGCCCTGCTCTCACATGAGAGAACTGACAAGCTTTTATTTTTCAACATTGGATCACTCATCTCTGGCTGTTGTGGCTCTTTGGGGAGTGAACCAGTAAATGGGTTGTACATTTCTTTCCCCTTGCTGTCTCTCTGTATCTTGTTTGTGTAAATAAATATATGTGAATGTATATGGTTATTTCCTCAAAAGATTTAGATATAGAAGTCATAAGCACATATGTATTTACCTCAAAGATCTCTCTCCATATATGTCCCTAATATGTTAAGTCAGAAAGATGTATTTATGTATATAAAATGTGAAAATATTTTTACACATACATGACTAAATATATATTTATACACATAAAGATTTATATCTTAAATTAAAATATATATATATATTTTCTTCAGAGTTTTATGTAAATAAATCTTTTTTAAACTTTTTAAAAAAAATTTTGAATAATCTTACTTAGTTGATTTTGGTACAAAGGGTCAAGGGCTACAGGGTGAAAGTGGGTAATACCATGGTTTCCACAATAATACCATCATCTTCCCCTGTATCTGGGGTTAGGGAAGTTAGAAAGGGAAAAGACCCACCCAACCTCCCACCCATCCCAGATCCCCAACGGGAGGCACGCTCTGAGGGTCCTGCTCAAACAGTTTTGATAGTTCAACAGGTCTGGATTGCTGCCAATCTCACAGTTCCAATCGTAATGAAACCTATTCAGAGTCCACTGGCTGACAGTCTCTTCATGGTTGGGGTTCTAAGATCAGCAGTTCAGTTGGAGGGATCTCCAAAGAAACTTCATCTGAGATGATCCCAGACCTGATTCTTGCACGAGTTTGCTAGTACACAGTACAACGCTGTCTGTCACACCAATCAGCTTATGTACATGCTGGTCCTTCTGATTGCTGGGTCTGTTCTGTTTCCAGCCCTGTCTTCCTCGTGAACCAATGGGTGTTGTAGTCCAGCTCGATCCTACCCACTTCATACTCGGTCCTCATGCAAACCAGCTGGAGCTGCAGCCTTGTTGGGGTGACTCCCCATAACCCCCCATGCATGCCAGTATGTACCGTAGGCTTGTCTAGTATGTCCCACATCCCATTTAGCTCTCGCACATGTCAATGGGCATTGAAGCCTAGTTCAACCCAACCAACCTACTATCCAGCCCATGCACTTACTGGCAGGTGTCTTTCTGTCTAGCCACCCCTGCCCCTGACCTGGTTTTCGTGCTATCCAGTGAGAGTGGTAACCTCGAGGGAGGTTCCCACTATCTCCCTTCTAGGCCACACCCACTCCCAGATTATGCACTGTCCAGGTAGTTCTGGCATTTGACTTGACAGAATTAGCTCCCAATGCCAGCCTCTGTCAGCTAATGCTGTGGCTAAGCCCAACCAACCCTCACTCACTCTAGTTTTTGCTTGCACCAGTCGGAGCAGTCAGCCCACTGTGGCCCTTCCCTTATCTAGCTCACATGAGGCCCACCGGTGTTATAGCCATGCTTAGTCTGATCTGCCCCCATCCCGACTCATGCTTTCCAATAGAACTAATTGTCCCGCAGGGGAGGCCACATTTCCCTGTCAGCTTTGCCTCCCCTCAGCCCCCCGATCATCACGTGCTGTTTAGGCACTGCAACCACATCTGGTACAGCTCATCTCACCTTGGCATTCCTTAATGTGTACTGGTCTGCCCCCAGCTGACCTGGCTCGACCCACACTCTGTTCTGGTGCTCGAACTCACCAGCGGTTGATGTAAACATGTTTAGCCTGGTCTGCCCCCAGTCCATGCCATGTGTATGCCAGTGGGATAATTTCCATAGCCTGTTCTGGGCTGTTTCCTATTGTGCTTCTTGCGCTTACCTGCAGGGTCTGTGTCCTGCCAGAGAAGTTGTCCAGGCTCCTCCATCAGAAACTCTCCCAGTGCCAAATTTCGCGCATACCAGTGGGTCCATGAGCCAGTCCTACTCAATTCACCTCCTGCCTAGCAGGAACAGTAGCTTTTCCTGACTGTTCTTCAATCCAATCTGGTTCTTACTGTTGGATGTTTCAAACCAGCCACAGCTCTTCCATACCCCCATACAGCTCACACATGGTTCAGTAAATGATGAGACCTAGCCTAGTCTGTCACACATTTACCCTGGTCCTGCAGAGCACCAGATGGTGTTGGAATCTGACCTGGCTTGGAGATTCCAGTCCCAGTCCACACTTGCACCAAGTGAGATTACAATCGTATCCTGATCAGAACACAGCCCCAATTCCAGCCCATGCGCTCATTGGTGGGAAACTCAACCCAGCTAGAGTGTCCTTTTATCTCCCCTACCAGGCCTATTCCCAGCCATACATCACGTGCAGGCCAGTGATTACTCTGACACAGCTTGGCAGAGCCCCTCGCTTGTCTTGGCCCCTTAGATGCTGTGGCTTAGCATCCCTATCTCACGCAGATCAGTAAGTGCAAGGACCTACTTGGCATGACCTGTGCTCCTACCTGACTTCTGTTGTTTCTTGTGAGTTAAGGTTTGTTCAGCCCTGTCCATTCTGCTCCCTTCCAGTGGCAGCCTGGCCCACCCCACATCCTGTTTTAGAGTGCACATTCAGGTGCTGCTGCCTTGACCTGCCCTGACTATTGTGGGTTCCTATACACGTGAGAGATGGCAGGTGGAATGGTCACATCTAGCTTAGTCCATCCCAACCCCAGCTTGCGAGCTAACTTGGGGGACTTGTATTTCCACAGTTTTGGGCCCACACAACCCCATAGAGTCTACCACCAGACCAAGTTCTCTCACGTGCTGGATAGAGTCTTGACCCTGCCAAATGTGACCACTGCATCACCCCACCACTCAGTCGGCTAATGATACCCAACACTGCCAAAGAGGCCCCCATTCATAGCTTTGGTGTGGGCTGGTGTGTGGCGATCAGTGATGCTCTATGCTAACAGCCTAGCTCTGTATTCCTAACTGGGCAGGTGAATTTGTCTAACCCAAATTTTCTTCTGCATGCTTCCCTCCAAACCACCAGGTCTCAGTCCCGATGCATGCCTGAAACTTTCATTACCCTGTAACTGAGAATCACCCAAAATTCAATTCTCACTTACGCTAAAACTGGCCTTAATCATGGATGTCTCCAGGAAGAAGCTACATTTATTAAAAACCCCAGAGTTTGCCGCCGGTGGCCAGCAGGCAAAGCCTGGCACGACTTGGTGCACTGGCTGCCCTGGGGGAGGCTGAGGACTCATTCACTGCCTTCTGGCAGTGTCTTTGGCATGAGTCCCCAGCATTGGGTCCAACCCATCAGGGGCACCAACCCAGAGCAGCCACAATATAGGGAGCTGCACTTGCCCCAACTCCAAGGCCTGAACCCCTCCCAAACTCACCCAGCTGCAAGATATAAGCAGCAGGAAGAGCTAGGAATTTTAACCCAGTTCTCAAGTTCCCTCATAGCAGACTAACCCTGAAGAAAGAGCTCTCTTGGCTCCTGGGGGAGGCCGAGGACTCATTCACTGCCTTCTGGCAGTGTCTTCTGCGTGAGTCCCCAGCATTGGGTCAAACCTAGCAGGGACACCTTCCAAAGCTGTCACATTGCAGATTTTTATATAAATAAATCTTTTAAAAATCTGTGAGGCATAGGCAATAAATGCAAAATTGACTGATGCATTTACACCAAGATAGGTGCAAATATCTGCACTTCAAGTACAAAACTCAACAAGCAGAAAAGGAAACTGACAGGATGGGAGAAATGCTTGCAAACTGTGCAACTGATGAAGGATTAGCATCCAGCATTTACAAAGAGTTCAAGAAACTGAACAACAGCAGAGCCAACACTCTCGTTAAGGAAAGGGCAAAGAAGACCCACAGCCTTTTCCCAAAGGATTAATTAGAATGGGCTACAGTCTCATGAAGTGTTGCTGAATACGGTGAACCATCAGTAACATACAGACCAAAACCACAATGAGGTTTCACTTCACGCAGTAGGAAAGGCACTTCTACAAACATATATATGTGTGTATAAAGATTCATGTTATCAAGGAGGTAAGGAAATAGGCATACTACTCCACATTTGGTGGCAATGTAAAGCTACATAACAGTTACTGATTTTGTCCATGTGGTATCTTGACATTTACACGAGTTTTCCATTTTATTTGTAGAAGAGTTGCGGGTTGAAAATGGTAAGTTTAGAGACATATTTTCTCTTTCTTACAGAATCTTTCCTCGTTTATGTTATGGCCCCTTTTGACAGGATTCATGCATGCATGTAAAAGGACTCAGCCAGATTCTCTCAGATACTGTCACCTGAGCACTTCATATTTTCATTTTTGCAGTAAGAGTATCAAAAATCTACTTTGAAAAGCAGCTTTGAAATTGGCATTGTAATTGTGGTCACCATGTAGTCTAAAACATATTCCTTCAATTTAACTTTGTCCCCTTTAGCCGGGCCATTTGCTTTTCCCTATCCATCTGTCATGCTTCAGCATCAAGAAACCAAATTTCCATTCTGTTTCAACGACAATGGTATTTCCAACTTTAAGCCTGATAGTGCATAGTATTAATCATTCTGAACATCTCTGATTGCACCAAACGTTATGTACTCTAACTGCATACATGTTGACCATCACATTAACATGAGGCTTCCATTTAATGTTTCAGAAAAACTTCAGTGTGAAAAAGGTAAGATACCCTAAGGCTTTTTCTCTTTCATTATTGCTTAGTTTATTTTATGGCCATCCCTTGACAGGTCCTCCTGAGTTACATTCCTGTGTCTGCTTTCTGCTTGGGACTTTGCCCTGCTCTCACATGAGAGAACTGACAAGCTTTTATCTTTCAACATTGGATCACTCATCTCTGGCTGCTGTGGCTCTTTGGGGAGTGAACCAGTAAATGGGTTGTACATTTCTTTCCCCTTGCTGTCTCTCTGTATCTTGTTTGTGTAAATAAATATATGTGAATGTATATGGTTATTTCCTCAAAAGATTTAGATATAGAAGTCATAAGCACATATGTATTTACCTCAAAGATCTATATATATATGTGTCCCTAGTATGTTAAGTTAGAAAGATATATTTACGTATATAAAATGTGAATATATATTTACACACATGAATAAATATATGTTCATACAGCTATAAAGATTTATATGTTAAATTAAAAAATATATATTTTCTTCAGAGTTTTATATAAATAAATCTTTTAAAAATCTGTGAGGCATAGGCAATAAATGCAAAATTGACTGATGCATTTACACCAAGATAGGTGCAAATATCTGCACTTCAAGTACAAAACTCAACAAGCAGAAAAGGAAACTGACAGGATGGGAGAAATGCTTGCAAACTGTGCAACTGATGAAGGATTAGCATCCAGCATTTACAAAGAGTTCAAGAAACTGAACAACAGCAGAGCCAACACTCTCGTTAAGGAAAGGGCAAAGAAGACCCACAGCCTTTTCCCAAAGGATTAATTAGAATGAGCTATAGTCTCATGAAGTGTTGCTGAATACGGTGAACCATCAGTAACATACAAACCAAAACCACAATGAGGTTTCACTTCACGCAGTAGGAAAGGCACTTCTACAAACATATATATGTGTGTATAAAGATTCATGTTATCAAGGAGGTAAGGAAATAGGCATACTACTCCACATTTGGTGGCAATGTAAAGCTACATAACAGTTACTGATTTTGTCCATGTGGTATCTTGACATTTACATGAGTTTTCCATTTTATTTGTAGAAGTGTTGCGGGTTGAAAATGGTAAGTTTAGAGACATATTTTCTCTTTCTTACAGAATCTTTCCTCGTTTATATTATGGCCCCTTTTGACAGGATTCATGCATGCATGTAAAAGGACTCAGCCAGATTCTCTCAGATACTGTCACCTGAGCACTTCATATTTTCATTTTTGCAGTAAGAGTATCAAAAATCTACTTTGAAAAGCAGCTTTGAAATTGGCATTGTAATTGTGGTCACCATGTAGTCTAAAACATATTCCTTCAATTTAACTTTGTCCCCTTTAGCCGGGCCATTTGCTTTTCCCTATCCATCTGTCATGCTTCAGCATCAAGAAACCAAATTTCCATTCTGTTTCAACGACAATGGTATTTCCAACTTTAAACCTGATAGTGCATAGTATTAATCATTCTGAACATCTCTGATTGCACTAAACGTTATGTACTCTAACTGCATACATGTTGACCATCACATTAACATGAGGCTTCCATTTAATGTTTCAGAAAAACTTCAGTGTGAAAAAGGTAAGATACCCTAAGGCTTTTTTTCATTCATTATTGCTTAGTTTATTTTATGGCCATCCCTTGACAGGTCCTCCTGAGTTACATTCCTGTGTCTGCTTTCTGCTTGGGACTTTGCCCTGCTCTCACATGAGAGAACTGACAAGCTTTTATCTTTCAACATTGGATCACTCATCTCTGGCTGTTGTGGCTCTTTGGGGAGTGAACCAGTAAATGGGTTGTACATTTCTTTCCCCTTGCTGTCTCTCTGTATCTTGTTTGTGTAAATAAATATATGTGAATGTATATGGTTATTTCCTCAAAAGATTTAGATATAGAAGTCATAAGCACATATGTATTTACCTCAAAGATCTATATATATATATATATATGTCCTTAATATGTTAAGTTAGAAAGATGTATTTATGTATATAAAATGTGAAAATATATTTACACACATGAATAAATATATGTTCATACAGCTATAAAGATTTATATGTTAAATTAAAAAATATATATTTTCTTCAGAGTTTTATATAAATAAATCTTTTAAAAATCTGTGAGGCAATGGCAATAAATGCAAAATTGACTGATGCATTTACACCAAGATAGGTGCAAATATCTGCACTTCAAGTACAAAACTCAACAAGCAGAAAAGGAAACTGACAGGATGGGAGAAATGCTTGCAAACTGTGCAACTGATGAAGGATTAGCATCCAGCATTTACAAAGAGTTCAAGAAACTGAACAACAGCAGAGCCAACACTCTCGTTAAGGAAAGGGCAAAGAAGACCCACAGCCTTTTCCCAAAGGATTAATTAGAATGGGCTATAGTTTCATGATGTGGTGTTGAAGATAGTGATCCATCAGCAAAATGCAATGCAAAACCACAGTGTAATGTCAGCACACCATTGAAAGAATGACATTTGTAGAAATATAAATATATATATGTTTGTGCATGTGTGTATGTATATGGACATTTTCACATACATATATAAGTACACATACACATATAGACACATATGCATCTATATGCATATATATCTGTTTAGTAAAAGATATACATGTATATATATTTTAAAGAATAATGTTATCAAGAGTTTATGGAGACAAGTATACTACTCCATTTATGGTGGCAATGTAGAGATATACAACCATTATAGAATCCAGAACAGTATTTCACCATATACTTGAAAATAAATCTATGATATGTTTTAACCATATTACTCTTTGAAATATGCTCAAAAAATGAAATAAGCATATGAAACCGTTACCTCTGCATTCTTGATTAAAGCTTCATAAAAAAGAATAAAATGCTGACTTAAAAATTATTTAAGTTGATGGCAGTCTTGCTAGCTAGGTTAGCCAGTCTCAGAAAGATGTGTATCATATGTTTCCTTCAATACATGACCGTCAGTGCAGAATACAAAATCAAATATGTGTAGGGATAACTGATATTTTATGATATAATTATTGTAGTCTTTATTTACAGTCATTTGTATTGTAGTCTTCAAGCATCACACTTGTTGAATATTATGGTTAGTCTTGATTTATGCCTATGAATTTGAAATGGATTACAATTTTGTTTGCAAAATGTAAGAGGCCTTTGAAAGAAACTTCCTGTTTTACATAGTTACTGAGTGTGATAACTTACTGATTTAGTTTAGCTGAAACGTTGTGCATTCAGATTGACTTTTTTCATTTTTCTATTCATCATCCAGTCCTTCGGGTCTAGCAATCACATATTGACAAGACTTATTTCTTTAATGTTTATTTTAAAGTCAAATTACACAGAGTGAAGAAGAGAGAGAGAAAGATAGGAATGGAGTTGGAGAGAGAGAAAAAAAACATTTCAAATCACTGAATCTCTCCCTAACTGCTTGTAATGATGGGGCTGGGCCATGCTGAAATCAGAAGTCTGGCATACCATCGGATTCCAGCAGGATAGCATGGGCACAGGGACCTGGTCTTTTTCCACTGCTCTCCGAAGCACATTAGCTGATAAGTCTATGTTTTAGCAGCCGGTACCTACAACAACCCGTATGTAATAGTTTTAGTATTTCGTGCATGAGAAAATACAACTGTTGTGAATCAAAATATAACTTCTTGCATTGAGCAGTTTATAGTCTTATTATTTAGATATTGTATGTTCAGTTACATGAGTTTTCCTTTTCAATACCTTGATTGATATCGGTAAAATTTTAGAAGTTTTTTGATGTTTTAATATAGTGTTAGATTTATTTTTGGACATCTTTTGTCTCTTTCA
Organism: Ochotona princeps; assembly: GCF_030435755.1. NCBI lineage: Eukaryota > Metazoa > Chordata > Mammalia > Lagomorpha > Ochotonidae > Ochotona > Ochotona princeps. Next base: position 114,558,200 of record NC_080832.1, read on the forward strand.
CATTATCTCTCTTGCTCTATTGCTCTTACAGCTTGTAGTTCAAACACTTATTTATCTTCATTTTTATCTTACCTAGTTATCTTCATTTTGGCTTTTTAAATTTTTCTTATGTTAATTTTCATTCTTATCCTCTCACTTGACATCCCTTCATCCCCTTTGTTTCCTGTGCTACATTCTCTTACGCTTCTGTCTTGCAGTTGGTTGTTATAGCATTTTTACAAATTTCTTAGATGGAAAAGATTAGTTTAAGGCATTTGCTTGCATGCACTCAATGAAAATTTTCTTAATTTGCATTGTATAAAATACATATTCTGCAGAAAAGTGTTTATTTTTCCCAAGATACTGTCTTATTCTTAGCATAAATTCCTGTATGTATTGCAGTTTATACAGTTTATATGCTAATAGCAAGTGTAACCTTGACATATTCTACTTCAATCAATGGCATATATTTTCAAGTAACCCAAAGTCTTAAATATTCTCACATGATTTTATCTGGTAATTTTGTCTTTCCAAAAATAATAATCATGACTATTTTTATTTTGTCCACTGCTTTACAAACTGTTATCTCATTAATTTAAATAAATTCCATCAAAAATCTATATCTGAGAATTAAGAAATTTTCTTAGCTATTTCTGTATATTTACTGTCAAATTATAAAAAAATATGAAAGTCCTGTGAATTATTTGTTGAAAACATGCATTATGGAAAACAAATTTATAAATGTCAAATCTATTGCACCAAATTAATTATGTTTTTGTTCAGTGTTGTAAGATTTATGAATCACACACTTTTATTTAACTCTCATTTATTTGCATATTAGATAAACTTCTAATTGAAGTTTCCTTTGGAAATGTTTAGGGTTTTCTTTCAGTGCTTAGTGAACAAAAAATGGTCCACCCAAATGTGTAGATTCACAATGTATATTCTTTATTCTTTGTAATGTTAACAAAACTTACCTCATGAATATATGTTTGTACATTTTGTTTCAGATATGAGAAAGACTCAATACAAGTTTTGTAAGTAATTATTATCAGAACCCTCACTCCTATGTCTGTAGTGGGTTTAGTCCTTATCGAAGAACTACAGCAATATTAGGATGAATTGCAACATAGTTTCTCTAAGATAGAAGTATTCTGAATTCATGATCAGTGAGTCATTTTTCTCTCTGATACAGTTCAATTTTGCTTTATTTTGTTTATTGACATCTATCTAAATTCAAAAGTAATTAATTAGGATGGAGCAATGAAAGAAAAAGTACCTAATTGGCAATGAAATACTTTGGAAATTATCTTTCCAAGTTTAAATAAACTATCCCCTACCCCAAAATACAATGTTCAAGTATTTCAAAATTTGACAGTGGGAGGTTTTATTAGCTCCTAATTACCTTATTGTTTAAATATTGAAATAACTTTCGCTTTTAAGAATACATTTAAATTTATAAAACAAAATTCATGAAATCATACAGCTTCCATACATCCCACACTAATTTTCCCCTATTAAAGTCTTATTATAAGATGATGAAACATTATCACTTTTAATAAACCACAACCCACATCACTATTGCTAAGATCTCATATTAGTGTTCGTGGAAATCAGTGACCCCCACACAGTTCAATCAAATTTTTTTAGAATTAAAAGATGTTTATTTTGATGCAAAAATGTTCAAAATCCACAGATAGGTTTTTCATGATATACACTTTGGATGAAATCTTTCAAGTCCCCTCACGTTTATGATTTTCCCTTTCATTTTGCTTTGCAGAATTTGACTATGATGTTCTTAGTATGGGTTTCTTCATAATTTTTTTGAATGTTTGAATTATGTGGAATAATTTCGTATAGACTGGGATTTCCCCCAAACTCCCACCCCCAACAGATATTCCCCACTTTGCTACAATGATATAGTCCTTTGTAAAAAATCGTAGCTCCCTCAATCTCTTATTTAAGTGTACCCCACATTGCTGGTACAGACAATGTCAGACAGTCCAGCATCAACAAGTTCACAATATTCATCTCATCTCCTAGTAGTCACTGTTCTCTGTCCATACTGATATTTTTCTTGTTTTGTTGTTTTAGCTTCCTCATCTGCAATAGTTGTGTAACTTTATTTCTGTATCTGGCTTATTTCATTTGGCATAGTGACATCCAGTTCCATCTGTTTTGCTGCAAATTGCAGGACATCATTCTGTTTGTGATTGAATAATATTTCATTATTTTTTGTGTGTGTCTGTATGTGTGCAATCATGTTTGCACTACTTATTCATCTGATAATGGCCATTTTAGTTGATTCTGCACTGTTATTATAAATAGCTATTATAAATATTTTTAAATATCATAATAAACCAGTGGAGCACATAAGCTCCTTTCTTGCATAAGATTAAAATAGTAAATTTGTCAGAAGCACAAAAAGCTCACCACCACCACCACCAACAACAACAACAAAACAATTCAATTGAGAAGTGGGCAAAAGACCTCAACAGAGAGTTATAACAAAAGTAAAAATGATCAAAATGTGTGAAAAGATTTTTAGCATCACTAGCTATCAGGGTGTTGAAGATCAAAATCATAATGAGATAAAGAATAGTTGTCAACAACACCAAAAAAGAACGTAATAATAACTGATGTGCTATGTAGAAAAAATAGCTCACATTGTTGATGGGGGTGTAAATTAGGTAAACCACTGTGGGAAATAGAATAAATATTTCTTTAAAAACTAGAACGAGAGCTGCCAAATGATTCAGTAGTTCTTCTCCTGGTTAAATATCCAACAGACATAAAATCATGATTCTATGTTCTTACCTCTCTTCTTTACATTTTTAATCTCATCTTTATTTCATGATACCAGCCTTCCATGGGCACACACAGATCAAGTTTTATTTTTTAATTTGTATGCATTTCTTTTACTTGATAATTTTCATGATTGTATCTTTGAAATTTAAAATACAAAGGAAAGAGGCAAAAAATAAAAGGCAAAAAAGGTATAGAGGAGAAAAGGAGAGAACATACAGCGAGATATCAGAAGGGACAAGATACAGAGGGAAATAAAAAATAAATAATGATTTCCTATCCTCTTCTGCTGCAGACTGGAGGAAAGCTGCATTATATGCTGGTAAGTGACATAGATTCTACAAATAATCTATTATTAAAGATGTTGTGAATGGACATATTCAATGTAAAAGCATTGGGAAAGAAATTCAACGCATATCTCCCAAAAATACTATATTCCTAAAATTTTAAACAGTGGGTTTTCTGGCCCAAAGAATAAAGCTACTATTTGGGACATCTGAATTTCATACTAGAGAGCTAATTTTATCCCAAGCTGTTCTGCTTCCAATCCAGCTTCCAATTCAGGCAATAATTAGCAGGCTATAATATGCAGTATAAAGATATGAAAGAGCATTTTCTTCAGTTGCTTTTAGTGTTAATCAAACCAGGGAATTATACTCTGGATAACCAGATAGTTTCCTTTTTTTCATAATATATTCTCATGTTGTTACATTCTTTTCAGATTGGAGGAAAGAAGAATTTGAGGCTGGTGAGTCCATAATGATTTAGAAGGGGCCCTGTTCTTTCTATGCAGTCTGACAGAAGATGTGCAGAAGTTAGAAGAATCCATTCAGGGCCATTGGATCTCTCAAACACTTTATTTTTTTTCTTTTTTTTTTTAAATTTATTCATTAATTACATTGTGTTGAAATTACATAGAATCTGGGATTCTCCCCCCTGCCCTCCCCCCATGGTGGATTCCTCCACCCCGCTGCATAACCATAGTTCAAGTTCAGTTGAAATTCCCTCCCTGCAAGTATTTGCCAAGCATAGAGTCCAACATCCCATAGTCCAGACAAGTCCAACTACTTATTGGGTAGACCCTCTCTGTTCTGAGGGCAGAGTCAGCAGAGTATCTTCCAGGTCAAATAAAAGCACTGATATACCATCTGCAACAATTAACATTGTTATGGAATTAATTGACATGGTATTGAGCAGTCAGCATGTTAAAAATAAATGCAATTTCTTAACCACTTTCTGTGACCCCCCATTCACAGTTCAATCTTAGTTTATATACTACAAATGACATAATATCCATAACATAACATGATATGCTTAACATCATATCACTTTAAATTAAGGCAAACATGTGGTATCTAACCTTTTGGGATTGGTTCATTTCCCTTAGCATTATGGTTTCCAGTTTGGCCCATTTGGCCACAAAGAACTGCATTTTGTTTTTTTTAATAGCTGAGTAGTATTCCATGGAGTAAATGAACCATAGCTTTCTTATCCAATCCTCTGCTGATGGGCATTTTGGTTGTTTCCATGTTTTTGCAATTACTGATTGTGCTGCTATGAACATAGAAACACTTTAGACACTCTGCACCAGGGCTACTGAAACCCTCCAGGGAGACATGACGCTCCTCTTGTCTTGCAGCAACTGTGACCCTGGATGCAGACACTGCCCATCCTTCACTCTCACTGTCTCAAGACAGGAAGTGTATAACCTGGCAAGAAGAGGATCAAAACCTACCTGACAACCCACAGAGATTCAGTTCTCTTGCTTGTGTCCTGGGTCAGCTGCAAATCACCTCTGGGAGATATTTCTGGGAGGTGGACATTGCAGACACAGTTTCCTATGATCTGGGAATTTGTAGGGATAATGTAACAAGGAAGGGGAGAGTCACAATCTCTCCACAGAATGGTTTCTGGGGAATTAGGCTTTACAACAAGGAATACTGGGCTCTCACCTCCCCAGAAACTCTTCTTACTCTAAGACAGCACCCCCGTAGTGTGGGGATATTCCTAGATTATGATGATGGAGATGTGTCATTCTATAACATGACAGATGGATCTCATATTTTCTCCTTTCCTCAGAATACATTCCAAAGTATGTTAAGACCTTTTTTCAGGCTTTGGGACTCTGACTCAGGTTCCTTGACTATTGTGCACTGAATGAAAACAGAGTGACCCTGGAATTCAGAAGTGTATCCATTTTTCACAAAATTATGACTTTGAGCCCCAATGATTACAATTCTATATAAGCTAAGCATTTTGTTTTCTTGTTGCTTATTGGCTGATTGTCACGACTAATCTAAGGGACACAAATTTCTGATTGTGCCTTAAATCTATTTTTTCTCTTGCTTAAAACTGAGTTCTTTCCCTATGACAGCCTTTTTAAAAAACTAGATATGCTTCAAAAATACCATGTTTTCTCTGATATAAGGCAATCTTCATGCAAACACATGCTCGATAGATACATAAATGAACATGTATAAAATACGTTCATCTAAAGGAGCTGTATACTGGAGGCATGTATACCATGAAATGAATATGCATTGCAAGATGCATTTCTACTTCTGAAAAAAGATGGATTGCCAATGAAACTGAGTAACTTATCTCGACAATAGGATGCTGGGCTTTTTATAACTGTCTATACCTACAATGTCATGATATACTTAAGCATGAGAATGATGTACTTTTGAGTGTTTTTAAAATACTTTATTATTGTAATAATCCAGACATGGGATAAATTGGGAGGGTGGAAGGGGAAATCGCTGAGTCAATGAAAGTGTATCATGAAAAATGAAAATTTAAAAAAAATTATATCTCCTATCCTCTTGTGTTGGATGTGACTAAATCCTGAATAGTGTAGTATGTGCTTATTTATTCTGTCTGACCTCTGGATTTACCCTTAAAAGGAAATAACACATCTTCTCTTATTATTTACATTTTTCTGTTCGTTAGATGTGACATAATTTATGTAACTTAAAGAATATTTTTCAGTGTGTAGTATGATCTAGCTAACTGAAAAGATGCAATATGTTTAAAATTTTGACAATTTATTGTACGTACTCTGGTCTAACACCAACTTTCTTTTCTATGGGAAATAAACCTTTATATTCTAGCTGCTTTGGCTTTTTTTTGGTAAAGTTTATTTAAAAGATGAAAAATCATAGGTGCTGAAGTGCACCTCTGACCTGGTTCATCAGAAACCCGAGGATCTCAGAACTCATACACTCTCAGCTGACTGAGAGTGCTAGCAGGAAGCAGACTTCTTGCATGGACTGTGGCTGCCTTGCAGGCCAAACATGGCTGGGAATGAATAGACCTGCCCTGTGCCTCCTTTCTCATTAGTTGTGTGTGAGCAGAGCGTATCCCTTGCTCAGTTAATTGGTTTAATTGATAGAATCCCTTCCTGAAAAACATGCTTACTCTTTTGCTGCTACAGTGACTGTTACTTCATTTCCTTGTTGACTATTTTCAGAGGAGCTTTAGGCGGTTGCCTAGGTAACCTGCCTAGTATATTCATACCCTGTTGAGTTCAATAATGTGTGCATTGCTTCACTCGCCTTATATCCCCTGGGTCTTGAGCTTTCTTGGATTGGTTGTCACACCTCGGTCCCAGTCTCCTCAGAGGGATCATCCACACAGAGGAACGTACCCATGGATAGAGTGGACAGGGAGAGGAAATGTGGGAGAGAGATGTTTATACCACCATCTTGTGTCCACAGGGAAAGAAAAGCACCTTTCTCCATTGCCTGGCTTCTTGTAAGCCTGGGAGGGGAGTGGTTACAAGATATTACCCTCTAGTGCCAGGTGAGGGATAATATGACCTGGTGAAGCTGTATTTGATTGACAAGCAGTCAGAGTGTTTTACATGGAGTAGGGGAGGTATGTCTTTCAATTCGTGAGTGTTAGATTACTATCTGTCTATCCCATTTCATTTTTCTCCTGTGATTCCCACCCCTAATTATTCAGGGTTGTATTCAGGGTTGAAAGTTGTAGTTTTATCTCATCTTCTGTAGCTACTTCTTTTTGACTAGGGCTGTAGGCCTTACATGTTCTGGTTTGGGAATCTCTCCCTATTTCATCTAATGGATTGATCTCATGAGCCACAGAAAGTGCAGTTGATGCCAAAGCTGTGTCCCCTGCACCAACGTGCCATTCCAAGAAGTCACTGGCCTTTTTCTTTAATTTGAAACAACATCCAAGGCCTCAACAAGTTGACAGGCACAGGTCAACTCATCCTTCATTTGCACCTGGGCATAAGCCTCCTTTCTGCCTAGGAGTCAGCAAAGGTGGTGGCACAACATGTACTGTGTGTTCTAAATCCAGGACACACTCATCTCTGATCTCTGAAACACAGATTCTGAGGCTTCTTGGAACAACACTACATGAATGCCTAGGTTTCTTGATAATATAAAAGCATCAGCGATACCTCCCCCCCTCACCCTCCAGCCTCAGGCCCCTGGCATAACATGATTATAACCACAGTCACACAGAAGATGGGACTTTCCCAGGACGCATCAGGTACCTGGTCTTCCCAAGGATATCAGTTGTGCCCCACACCCTTTGAAAAGGAACACAGCCTCAAGCTCCTGGTCAAAGTCAGTGATACGTTTTCCTACGACCTGAGCACAATGATGTGTCCACTCCCAGAATGGTACTTTGGCACATCATGTGTGTGCCTGCCTAGGGCCCTTGAAATCCCCAGCCTTCTTGCTCCTGAATTGGTGCTTTGGTGCACAATGCATTCATCCTGTCTAGGACTCCAGCATTAGGCCCCTGCCCTGTCAGACCAAGGACAGTACAGTGACATTCCAGAGTCAGGCCACTACTCTCCACAGAATTGCAGAGCTGAGTGTAGCTTCAGTACCCAGTGACTATGGGAGTCTCATGGACAAAGACTGTAGCAATTTTGTGATTCTTTGATAGTGTCCGGTATGTAGCTGGGTCTCTTGGCACACAGAAACTGCCCAATTTTTGTATGCTTTATGTGCTGGCATGGGTCAGTATTTTAGCCATTGCGGAACTACCTTGGGCCTTGATTATTTTCAAAGAAGTAGGTAAGGTGATGATTCCAGTAACAGTGTGATTATTATTTTCCTTATAATAACAAAAGAAGAGGTTCACCATGTTCAACTTAGATGTCACCGTGGGCTCTCATTCCACACTTGAGCACAAACAACAGTCTATGGACTGAAGAAATCATAATTTCACCAAGCCACATGGAAGAGTTAAAAGATAAAATTAATCAGAAGTTAAAAACAAGGGTTCTATAAATGTCTAAAATCAATCAGAGAAACTTGAACAAGGAGGACAACAGAACATGAAAGAAGAATATTAATGTGGAACCAGGGAAAGAGGAAAGTATGATCCCTTCTTGGAACTGTACCTATAAAATGCATGAAAATCAATCCTTACGTTAAGTATAATGTGAGATAAACTTCTAGAGGCTTGGACTATAAACAAGAAGCTGGACGCTACTGAAACACCTAGTGAATCAAGTCTGAATTTTCAACACTCCATGAAAGGAGTGCACTGGGGAACTGCTGGACTTCTGGCAGCCCACCTTTATAGTAACCACTGAAGCTCAGCAGGAGGTGAGTTAAGCCAGGAGTTCTGCATGTGAGAGGAGAAATTGGGTAGAAGTCCATGAGAAACAAAAGACAACCTCCTTCCTCTTATTAATCATTGGTACCCTACATGAATCTTCTATTTGCAAGGCTTAACCTTGTTCCCAAATGACACATTTCAAATCCATTATAGCCAAGAGTGACAAAGAATAATGGATTTGGATGATTTTAGAGATCCAATGGTGGTGGGGAGGGGAGGGGGGAACTGTTACATTGAATACCCTTACTAGATTGAATACTAGATTTGATTGTGAATTTCCTTGATGATGATCTAGTTTGGAGCTGTTTGAATAAAATTATTTTGAGTATTTATGTGTAAATCTTTTTGTATTCACAAACATTTTCATTTCTCTTGAATCTGTTTCTAATTTGGAAATTGTTGGATCATGTAACATGCAATGAACTGTAAGGAAGTGATAAATGGTCTCCCAAATAGTCTTGCTGTTTTCACTGCTTCTGGGAATATTGAAATACAGGTGTACCATGCACAATGAAGTGTATGTGTTAACTACATTTGAGTTCAGGCTTCTAAAGCTTCTTCATCTAGTCTGCCAAAACAGTACACTAAAATGTATCTTATTTATAAATGCCATCCCTAAATTTTTTGTTTTTGCCCACTGCATAGCTGCAGCAGGTGGAATCTCTGATTCAATTCATAGGAATTCCTCCCCACCCGCAACATGGCTGCGGATGGCAGGATCTCAGGCAACCCTGGGATTTCTGCCCCCACCACAGCATCGCTGTGGCAGGTGTGATCTTGGACAGTCCTGTCTCAGGACCAGAAAATTCCAGCCCACCTACCAGATGCAGGATCTCTGGCAGTTTAGGTTCCAGTCAAGGGAATTTCACTCACTGGTTGCAAAGCTATAGCAGGCAGGAACTCAGGAAGCTCAGGCTTTTGACTGGAGGATTCCTACCTTGCTACCTTGTTGGTTGCTCAGGCAGGATCTCAGGTTGTCCAGACTCAGGACCCGGGAATCCCTCCCATTCTGTCATGTGGATGTGATATGTTGGTTCTCTGACAGCCTAGGTTCAAACCGGGATTTTCCATACTTTTGTTGCTTGAATGCAGCAGGCTGTATCTTGGGTAGCTTAGGTTTGAGACCAGAATTTCTCCCCTTACCCACGTGTGGCTGATGCAAGGATACCTTTGGAAGACTAGGCTCGGGACCCCAGAATTCTGCTCAGTTTGCAGTGGGCCTGGGGAAGTCAGGATCTCTGGTGCCTAGGTCTGAACCAGAGTATTTCCCAACCCAGCTGTGGTGATGGCTTACGGGATCTCAGGCTCCTCGGCTTGGGACCAGGAAACTCCACCTATCCAGCCATGTGGCTACTGCTGGCAGAATCTCAGGCATCAAAAGTTGAGGGCAAGGGAATTCTATTCCACCCACAACGAGGCTACTGAATCATGATCTCTGGCAATTTAGCTCTAGATCTGGGAATTTCGCCCCTGCAGAAACTTGGCTGCAGCGGTAGGTATCTAAGGGAGCCTAGGCTCAGGACCAAGAATATTTTCTATTCTGTTGCATGGCTGCAGCAAGCCAGATCTTAAGCAACCTGGGCTTGAGAGGTGGGATTTCTGTATCTTCCGTGGCAGAGCTATGGCATGCACGATCTCAGGATGTCTCAGCTTTTGACTCGGTAATTTCTACCTTCACATTGCATGGCTTCAGCAGGCAGGACTTCAGGAAGCCTAAACCTGCCTCATGGCTACAGCCTGCGAGATTTTGGGTAACCTAGGCTTGGGACCCAGGAATTCCACCCTTCCTCTCCTATTTATGTGGTAGGTGGAATCTCGAAAGACTGGGCCTAATGTAGAAATTCATATTATCTATTTTTGTGTAGCTGCTGCAGGGGGAACTTGAGTATTATAAGCTCAGGACCCAGTAATTCTGTCCAGCTGGCAGCTGGGTTGAGACAGGTAGGATCTCAGGCAGCCTAAGCTCTAGATATGGGGATTTCTACATCATATTTGCAGCAAGATGGATCCCGAGTATCCTAGGCTCCAGACCAGGGAATTTGGCTTTCCCTCTAGGTAGAAATGACAGGTGGGATCTTGGGCAGTCTAGGCTCAGGACCCAGGAATTCCCTCCATCCTGCCACATGGCTGTGGTAAGTGGGATCTCAGATAGCCTAGGTTCAAGCTTGTGATTCTACCCTTTTGGGTACTTGATTGCGGCAGGTGGTATCTTGGGCAGCCTGGACTCGGAAGCTGGAAATTCTGCCCCTCCAGAAACATGATAGTGGCTGACTGAATTTCAGGCTCCTGGCTCACGATCAGAGAATTCTATCTATGCAACCATGTAATTGCAGCTGGGCTGATGTCAGGCAGCTTAAGCTTGGGAGCTGGGATTTCCACCCTTCCCAAATGGTTCTGAGAACATAGATTCTCAGGCAGCCTAGGCTCCAAATGCTGAAATTCCCACCTTTTGCTGCATTGCTGTGGCAGAAGGGATCTCAGGAATCCCAGGCTTTTGACTCAGAAGTTTCTACCTTTCTATGGCATGGCTGCTGCCAGTGGGATCTTGGATAGCCTAGGAATGTGACCTGGTATTTTTAACCTTTACCAAGTATTTCTCTGTCAGGTGGAATCTTGGATAATCTAGACTCGGGAACTGGGATTTGCACCCCTTCTGCTGTATGTATGTGACAGAGAGGATCTTGGGCATCCTAGGCTAGGGACCAAGATATTCTGCTCCTCCAGTTGTTTGGCTGCAGCAGGAGAGATCTCAGACAATCTAGACTTGCCCTCCCCACTTATTTCTACGGCAGGTGAATTTTCCTGCAGCCTAGGCTTGAGAGGCAGGAATTCCCATCTCCTGCTGCGTAGCTGTGCCATGCAGGATCTCAGCAAGACTAGGCTTTTGACTGCAAAATTCCTACCTTCCTACTGCATGGCTTACACAGGCAGGATCTCAGGAAACTTAAGGTCATGATCTGTGAATTCTACCCTGCCTGCTTCATGGCTGTAGCAGACAGGATCTTGGAAGGCCTAGGTTTGGCATCCTGGAATTTCACCCAGTTGGGGGCTAAGGAGTTAATTAGCGCTCCTTAAGCTGAGCAGTAACAGGAAATTGGCTTCTGGCTAAAAACACCTAGAGTAATTAGACTCAGCTGTATTCAATTGTTTGGCTAAAGGACTTGAGGGGGAAGAGTATATAAGGAGAGAGGAGAGCGACTTGTGCTATTACTGGGCTCTTGTCGGTGCTTCATCACCATACCCTCTCCCTGTCCACATTACTGACTGGAGCAAAGAGCACCTAACGTGGGGCATAGCACGAGGGACAATTGGAGGGACCCCTGGAACTTCAAAGGTAAGCTTAGAATTTAAAAAAAAAGATTGCAAGGGCATAAGTGATTTCATCCCCAGAACTTCTCCCTATCCTTGGGGAATGAGGGATAATCTGAGGAACCCCTGGGACTCTGGAGGCAAGTTTAGAGTTAATATTTTGCAGGGGCATAAGTAAAAGTTATAATGAGGCAAGAACTTGCTAAAGTGCAAGTGATTAAGGGAATCAGAGATCTGCGGTAGTCACAAGGCACTGACACTAAGCTTAAGACCTCATAGAAGTCTTCATTGAAACTGTCTGTGACGTATCCCCAAGGTTTACTCTCCTTGTAGCCACCTTTTTCCTCTAGTGCGTGGTAAAAATGCTTTGTCATCCCCTCAAGTGGTGATGCAACCATTCTTGAAAAATTATCCATAAGATGAGGAAGGGAACCACAAACCAGAATAAGAAGACAGAGGGGACCTCAAACCAAAATAAAAAAGGAAAAGGGGCCTCAAACCAGACAAAGTCTGGAGAAATTGTGGAAAGATTTGTGGTCCTCTTCTGAGGAGGAGGAAGGGGAAGAGGATGGAAGTAAGTTTGCCAAGGATTCTCCACCGGTAGAGCATGTGCCCATAGAGATTGTGTCAAGCAAAAATCTCTTTTGACCAGGCACAGAGCACTCTGCACTACCTCTGCTGTCAGCGCCATTAAATCTGGGTGCAGCTGTGAAACATTTACAGGAGCAACTTCAACTTCTCTCTTTTGAGTTGAAGCAGGGACAGGGTGGACACACTGCCAGGGCTTGCGTTGGACCCCTGCTTTCAACTTCCCTTTCAGCTGTGAAACAAGAGGTACAGCAAGCACAGGAACAGGGAGACTCTTGCTAGGAGCTTTGCCTTGCTAGTGGTTAAGGTAGAAAATCAGCAAGGGCAGAGAATCAGGCAATACGTGGAATTATCTTTTAAGAACATAAAGAATCTGAGGGACGCCATTGCCGCATAGGGCCAGTCAGCCCCGTTCACCGTGATGAAGCCTAGGCACCTACCAATTAGACCCCACCCATTGGAAGCTTGCATGAATGCTTTGCTCAATAGCAATCCTTGTGATGCTGATTTTATTAGTCAGGCTTTCTATTGCTGACAGCTGGCCACTTTTGATTCATCCAGACTTCATTACCTGACCCTAAGTTTTCTGTTGCCTGGTCGCCCAGTTTTTAAATAGCTTTATAAAATGATAAAGAAGAAAAAGTCAAGAAAAAAGAACGATCTTACAGAACTTGTTCTCTATGCTTGCAAATTGTACCTTGGAAGGTCTTTTGTTGTGATAAATGTTAAGCAAGCTAACTTAATCTGCATACCCGTGGCAATTTTTGGAAATTTAGAATTCAAAGAAGATATTTGTTACTTGTAACTCTTAAGGTTTCGTTTTTGATATTTTCAAAAACGTGAAATTTTATCGCAAATAATTTGGCATAGAATTAAATTCTAACACACTATTAAATTATTTCAAGGTATAAGTTAAATTAATGTGGTATTCTTTGTATGCAAACCATTTTTATATGTTAAAGTAATTCTGTTGTCAGCTGGTTATCAAATTTCTCACTGCTTTATATTGGCAAAGGTTTTATATTTGTTTCAAATGTATCTGAGTGAAGATTTCATGTCAATAACTGAGTTTAATCTATAATGTGTTATGCTAGCTTCCCAACAACAAAAAATCTTGTTTCAGATGTTTTTAGCCATATTTTAAAAAAGCATCCAAGAATTCAAAAGTTTCAAATTCTAGCGCTTCCCTTGGTATTCAGGAATGCCAACGGATTAATCACCCATTTTTTGAGACAATTAATCTTTTGATTGGATTATATTTAGATTATTGCCAAATGCAGTATAATTCTGTTGTGTGCATCCATGGGGTTGGGAAGGTTTAATTTTAGTTTGTGCACTTATAAAGAGTTAGTTCTACAGTTGTATCCTGCTGTTCACTACATATTCTTGGGATAGTTATATTACTGGGAAGACTGAAATTCACATTATTGCATTGATGGAGGGATTTCATAGCCGTGACTTTTTTCTCTCAGGGTCTTGTTCAAGACTGTTTACTTGATGGTGTTTAAGTTACTGGTTTCTGGTGAACACTACTACTATTAAGCTTGGTTGAGAATAATTTTTTTAAGTCTCCAAAAGTATGTATCTTTATGTATGTGTGCGCACACATGTGTGTCTTAAAGTTTGTCTTTTGCACACGTTGCTTAACATTGTTATAATGTGTTACTGTCTGTTCGTTGGTCAGAAAATGATCTAGCTTTTGTGAATTAAGTTTAAAGTTCCTGTAAGAAACATTTTCAAAAGTTGGTAACTTTATTCATCTGTTTGACTCATCAGCTATCTGGATCCTCAGCTGCAAACACAGGGCATAAAATTTGTGTATCAACAGGTAGAGTAGGTTGCCTTGAAGCTGTGGCAGTATCTGGATTCTACAACCATTCCCAGAGCTTTCTGATAGGATTGTAAAAGTAAAAAGTGATTTACTCTGTCCATCAATAAGATTACTAATTATCACAGATTTTTTGATTTATGTAACTTAAACTACTAATAGGCTGTTTTTACAATTTGTTAAGTCATTGGTACATTTATATTTAAGTTTATTGCTAACCTGTACTGCTGTCTTGTTTATAACAGGCAATAGGCCTTTGGGGTAAATATTTTATAAATCTGTTATTTGACAGTTTTCACTTTATACTGTCCCTAATAAGGGTAAGCAACCTGGTAGCTCAGATCTAATTCTCCCACTTAATATCCTCAAGGCAAGGACATAGTTGAAACGAAAGCCCAAGATCTTAAGAACATGCTTGAAAAGCAGAGGGGGGAATATACTACCCCTCCTGAATGTCTTAACTTGGCCATATTCACCCCAAATTTCCTTCATATATCAGAAATCAGGAAAGTGGAGACTTTTACAGGATCTTAGAGCAGTAAATGCCACCATGGAGATAATGGGATCACAGCAGCCAGGATTACCACTGCCTTCTACCATTCCAAAAGATTTTAACATTATTGCGATTGATTTAAAGGTTTTTTTTTCCATTCCCCTTCACCCAGGGGATTCCCATAGTTTTGCTTTCAGTGTGCCCTCTGTTAATTTGTGAGAACAATTTGATTGGTATCCATGGAAATTTTTGTCCCAAGGAATGGCCAGTAATCCTATGTGTTAGATTTACGTGGCTGTTGCCTTAAAACTGGTGCACACCAGCTTTCCCTCTGTGATGATTATTCATTACATGGATGATATTTTCCTGACTGCCCTGTCTGCTCAGGTGTTGCAATCCTGCTGTGTAAGTTACAGCAGCAGTTACAAAAAGTGGGATTAGCTATAGCCCCAGACAAAATACAACTTGTTTCTTCGTTTAAATATTTGGGATTTCAGTTTTTTCAGAATTGTACTAGACCTCCCTCCCCCAAATTTCCATAGCCAAAGGGAAGTTGCAAACTCTTAAATGAATTTCAAAAATTGTTGGGGGATATTAATTGGATGAGACCCAGTTTGAAACTTATTAATGCAGATTTGAAGCCTTTCTTTGATATCTTAAAAGGTGACTCCTCTCCAGCATCTCCTAGAGTGCCGACTGTGGAGGCACGTCAGGCCCTACGCAAGGTTGAGATGGCCATTGAACAAGCCCTTTTGATCACCACTTGTGTTTATTGTTGTAGCATCCTCATATACGCCTACAGGAGTATTTTATCAGCAGGGACCTATATTGTGGGAACATTTGCACATCTCTCCTGCTAAGACAATTGTGCCTTATTATTTGACCATAACAGAGTTGATATAGAATGCCATTAAGAGCAGCCTAAGACATTTAGAAAAGGTCCCAGATACCATTATAGTTCTGTACACTCAGAAGCAGCTTTTGTGATTACCAAATATGGAAGAGTGCTGGGCAATACTTTTGAGTACTTCAAATATTAATTTTGACAATCACTATCCCAAGGACCCCGTTGTACAGTTTTTTATTTCACTCTCTGTTGTTTTTTCCAGTTGTAACCTCTCTTCAACCATTGTCAGAAGCATTAACTATCTTCACTGATGGTCGTCTAATGGTCAGGTGGCTTTTGTAATACATGGCCAGGTTATTACCACCTGCACATCCTTGGTCTCTGCGCAGGTTGTGGAATTGGTAATGAGGAACCTACAGTTCAAAATTTTAGCCATTTGCCCCTGCTCATTGTCAGTGCTTTATTCTTTATAATTATTTAATTATAATTGCTATATTCCTGCTTCTGTAACTTTTGCTTCACTTGCTCTGCTAAGAAACAGTGTGAACGGGGCTCGGCAGCCTGGCCTAGTGGCTAAGGTCCTCACCTTGATCCCATATGGCCACTGGTTCTAATCCTGGCAGCTCCACTTCCTCTCGGTCTCTCCTCTTCTCAGTATATCTGACTTTGTAATAAAAATAAAATAAATCTTCAAAAAAAAAAAAAGAAACAGTGTGAACTCCAGGCCTGACAATTTAGGGAATATTTGCCCAGGCACCCTGATGGGCCCATCCTGCCTACGTGACACTTGCCACATCACCCTGATAGAAAGCCCCCACCTACCCTTTCAATTAACCAATCGTGTATCCTAAAGATATGATCCCATGCAAATGCAGAATACTAAAAACTAACCATCTGATTCGCTGATTTTTGTATAAAAACCCTAAAGTTTGAAGACTCGGGGTCTTTCATCTTCTTCAGAGACTCGGGCATGCTTGAATAAATGTTCCTGTTGAAATCCAACTTCTGGTGATTCTTCCAGGAAGCACAGTGGTGGTATCGGCACTGATAATGGTGACCATGAGCATGTCAGTGGCACCAGCAAAAGGGGCAGCAGCAGTGGAGGTGGTGGTGACAGAAGCAGTGGCAGTGGCAGAGATGGTGACAGAAACACCGGCAGCAGCAATGATAGTGACTGTGACCACAGCAGTGGAAGGTTGCTACTGCTTGAAGCTGTGATGACCACTGGTCATTTCTAGCTGTAGAGCTTCAATGCTAACCCAGAGAGGAGATGCCTGCAGAGCTGTACATGGAACGGTCCGACTACTGGCTGGTGCCCACTGAGCTGTAACACTGTCCAGGGACGTGACCAGTTGCTATCTGAAGAGCTGAGACCCTGACCCCGCCTTTGCATGCTTGCTGCCCGGCTGTGGTGTGTGGCTGTGCTGTAGTCCGAGAAGCCCCACCTGTTCACAACTCACCTGCTTGCCCCCATGCGGTGTCCACCCTGTCCTATGGCTTTAGAGCCCGTTATGGCACAACAGTGGCAGTTCTTGCAGCCTTTCAACATTTTCCACACAGTCCTTTAATTTGTATACTAATAGTGGGTATGTTGCCCATTCTCTTCCCGTGCTGGAGACTGCAAGCAAAATTTCTTCCTACTCTGCAGCAGCATATCTAATTGCAAAAATTCAAGCCTGTATTTGGGCACACACAGATACATTTTTTGTGACTCATATTCAAGCCCATACAGGTTAGCCTAGGCCCTTGACATCAGGAAATGTGGCTGCACATGCTGCCACCAAATTAGTGACCTTGGCCCTTGAGGAAGTGCAAAAGGCACATGCCAAGTTTCATTTGAATTCTAACACCCTTCATTTGTGCTTTAGTTTGACCAAGGAACAAGCCAGAAACATTGTAAAGCAATGCTCAGTGTGCCCTCAATTTATGCCCATTGTGGCATAAATTGAGGATTGTTACCCAGGCCTGTTTTATTCTCCAACCCTCACATGGTGTTTCTTGTTAGAGGTTGTGGTGAGCTGCAGCTTGTTGTTGGCCGCTTGCTGCACCTCATGGCTGACTACTAACAATGTTATTGAGCTATGTCCTCTTATCCCTTGGCACTTCCACTGGTTTTGTTTGTTTCTTCTTCAAAATTTCTGTCAGACTTCTGGAAATGTAGACCTCACATTATAATTTTCATATGTGAGGGCAGAGTAAATTAATGTCATTCTCTTCTATTTAGGCATCTTGGATCGTTTATCACATTGTTAGAATTGTATCCACAAAAGATATTGAATCTGTTCTCTTACTAATAATGCTATATTCACTTCAAAAAATAAAATATAAGAGAAATGAAAGATTTTAAATTTTATTTTTTATGATGTTTACATAATTTATTAGGATGAGATGGCTAACACTTTAGGGGAAAGAGGGTGAGTCCACTTTTCCCACATTTTCTTTTCCTTCTTCCTGTATCTTGGTGAAGGGAGCTGATGAGGGGAGAAACTGGTCCCCTAACCTCCTCAGTACCTGGGAATGGGGAATGGCTACGTGATTACATCTCAGGGCCCCCTATTTGGTGCATGTTCTGTAAGCAGTTTTGATAGTTTTGAAATGCTATCTCACAGATCCAAACATGAGGAAATCTTTCCATGGTCCAATGGTTGATATAATCCACTTTAGCGACTCCATTTGCCCAGAAATTTGCTGTCTAGCTTCACTGGGGTAGTTGACCGATTTGTTCTGCCTTCCTCCCACTGCTCTGGTATCAGATGTCCTCTGCAGGTGCCAATGGACTGACAAATCCTCATTGTGCATCTGGGTTTGCCATCTACCGCTCTGTCCAAGCCACTGAGTATGTCCAGTTCTGACACATGCACTTCACTATCAGACCATAGTTTCTGCCACTCTTCTCGTGGTTGGCTTTCTGAGTTCAGCCATTAGTCAGAGGGGACCTTCAAAGAAATCTTGTCTGAGGTGATTTCAGACCTGACTCTTGTGTGTACCCGCCAATTCTGTCACCCACATCAGCCTACACACATATACTGCTGGTTGCAATGGCTAGGTCAGATCTATCTCCAGCCCCGCCTCTAAAGCAAACCAATGGACGTAGTGACCTAGTCCAACCCATCTGACTACACATTCAGCCCTCATATACTCCATCAGGAGCTGCAGCCCAGTTAGAGTGACCCTCACAATATTTCACTAGGCTGGTCCCCAGCCCTGGATTCTGTGCCTGTTCACATATGCAGTGGACTGATCTGGTGTGTCCCACATTCCATTCAGCTTTTATACAACCCAACTAAATATGTACATATTATATATGCACCTTTAGTTTTTCAGGATAATGATATAAATATCCTGGTGAAAAATGCAGAAATCCAACTTAAAATTGATATTTAAGAGTTTCAAATTAAAAATTAGCCAACAAACTGCTCTGGAACACAGAGAGCAATGTTCTTAACTACTTTGGCATGTAAATTGGTTTGGTGTCTTTTTCTTTTATCTTTTGTTTCTTCAGTGCTTTAAATGAATATGGAAGGTAACTATCTTACTACAACTTTTAGCTTCTATCTTGTGTCTTAGTCCTCTATTTCTTCATGTTCCTCAGATATTGCTAGTTATGTAAATTCTGATGAAAATTAGTCTCTCAATTTAAAGCTTGCAAAGTTCTTGAATTTACATGTATTTCCATGCATTGCCTTTTTTGGCATCACATGAGCCTTCTGATTATATCAGACAAACCCACATAATTAATGATAGCTTCTATTTCAAGACCCTTAACATATTCATATTTGTAAACTCCCATTTATCATAAAAGATAACTTACAGAGTACAGGGACTAGGGATTAAACATTTTTAGAGAACCATTATTCTGCTTAGGGTAATGCTTTTCATATCTGTTTCAGACATACACAGATTTGCTTTAATTTGTTATGCTTATAAGGGATTTATCTTGATAATGCTTTATATAATTAGATTAGAAAATTTTTTGTATCACAAGACATTGAAAGATAAATTATCAATCTGTAAGTGTAACATTATTTAAATATTCAAGAAATTAGAACAATTTTTAACCTTCTTAGGCTTTTAATAAAATATTCCCCTTGGTATAGAGTTTAATGTAAATGGAATCATGCACTATGCCCTTTTTGGCTTTTTTTCACTACATCCAATTATTTGAGGCTTATTCCAAATATAGCTTATAAAAAGTCATTTACTCTTATTTTTTATAAGGAATTTTCTATTGTATAGACATACCACAATTTATTTTTGCTGATCTTTTGATAATTTAGTTATTTCGGTTTTTTACAAATTATAAAAAAGTATTTGCTTTTGAATAAATCTTCTTATAGATATAGAATATATTTATCTTAAATCCAGTGGTTTCTAGTATTAATGAACTTATTTTTTAGAAGTATTATTTTTATCTTTTTTTTATATTTTGGATAATTCTGCTATTATTTCTCAGTCCTTAGACTTCAAACATGTGTTATAGAGACCATGATGCTTAGTGATTTTTCTTTCTAATATTAAAATTATCACTCAAAGGATGCATCCTAAGTATCTAGATGACAAAAGAACCATACGAACACAATCTTGATAAAGGAGAAGAAATGACAAAGATCAGAGCACAAATAAATAAAAGACACTTAATGTCACTTCCATTCAGTAAAAAAGTAAGATTCCATTCATTGTACTTCTAGATAATATTCCAATAAATGTAAATATATAACATGTTATATAAATATTTTTCTTTATTCACTGATTAACCTTGCTGACTATATATCTTAGTTACTCTAGTTATTAGTTACTATAGTTATTAGTCCTAAGATAAGTGTGACAAACATGGTATTTAATTGGAGCGTGTCTTTTTTTTTTTAAAGATTTATTTTATTACAAACTCAGATATACAGAGAGGAGGAGAGACAGAGAAGAAGATCTTCCATCCGATGATTCACTCCCCAAGTGAGCCGCAATGGGCAGTGCTGTGCCGATCCGAAGCCAGGAACCAGGAACCTCTTCCGGGTCTCCCACTCGGGTGCAGGGTCCCAATACATTGGGCCGTCCTCGACTGCTTTTCCAGGCCACAAGCAGGAAGCTGGATGGGAAGTGGAGCTGCCAGGATTAGAGCCGGCACCCATATGGGATCCCGGGGCATTCAAGGCGAGGACTTTAGCCGCTAGGCCACGCCGCCGGGCCCTATCTCATGTCTTTTGAATATGTACTGAGCAGCGTGATTTCTGGATCATGTGCAATTTTATTTGTAGTAGTTAAAGGAATCTCCATGCTGTTGTCCATGGTTATCATCTTATTTTACATTCCCACTACCAGTTAGGAGAGTTCTCCCCTTCTTCTCCTTATTCTCATCAGCATTGCTACTTTTTTTGTTAATATTTTTGGTAATTGCTAGTGTAAGTGGGGTAATATGCTATCTTATTGTAGTTTAGATTTGCATTTCCCTGATGACAAAAAAATGAGCTTTTTTTTTTATATATTTGTTGGGAATTTTTCTTTCTTCTTTTGGAAAATGCCTATTCATACTGTTTCTTATTTCTTATTTAGATTGGTTGTTTTATTTCTATTATGACTGAGGTTTTTACTGCCTCATATGTTCTGTACTTTTAATACCTTTTTTATTAACACTATACTGTGATACAGTTTTGTAGGTAAAGAGGTTCCCCCTCTCCTTCCTTTTCTCCATCCTCATTTTCCCCCATATTAGATACTATGTTATATAAGTAGCTTGGACTACTTTCTTCTATTCTTTAGTCATTGTTTCACTATTTTGACTGTTTCCTCTGCTGTGGAGTAATTTGCTAGTTTGATAAATCATCAGTTCATCAATTTTTACTATAACTTTGTAGTGTAATTCAAAATTATGGATGAGTGCACAGATATTTCTTACATGCTTACCTCATTTCATTTGTATAAATTCACACGAGTGGGATGGCTAGGTCATACAGTAGTCAATTTTCAAATCTCTGAAAAATTGCCAAACTATCCTCCATAAGGGTTGTACTAGTTTATATTCCCAACAAAAGTGAATTAGAGCACGTTTCCCTTACATCCTTGCCAGAATTTATCAATTTCTGATTTTCAGATGAATAACTATTTTGAGATTTGGTGAAATCTTGTGGTTTTTAGCTGCATTTCCATGATGGCTAGAGATCCTGAATATTTTTTCCTGTGTCTATTGGCCATTTGAATTTTCTTCTTTGAAAATACCTGTTTATGTTTGGTCCATGTCTTAACTGGATTCTTTGTTTTGTTGTTAAGCTTCAGGAGATCTCTATATGTCCTGGATATTACTACTCTATTTTTTGTAGACTTTGTAACTATTTTCTTCCATTATGCTGGTTATCTCATCACTTTGTTGACATTTTCCTTTACAGTGCAGAAATTTCTTAACTTGATGTACTCCAATTTATTTAGACTTGCTTTATTTCTTACTTTATTTATGTCTTCTATGTATTTGATCTTCTTTAAGCTTTTAAAATAAATTATTATGAAGAGAATATTAAAATAAACTTGTAAAAATTGGAAAATCAAATATATTTGTGGAAAAAGTGGTTTTTTGCTTGCTTAAATATTAATATTCACTCATATACCCAAGACATCTACTTCCTTTCAGCACAAGTCATGAAAAACTGCAATTTTATCCTTCTGTTACTTCCTTCTGACTTTTGCAATGTTGCTATCATTCACTTACACAAAATTTACACCATAATATATTTTAATAATGCTTTTGTTTTAAAAGACTATAATTCTTTTTAATTAAAGTAAACTTGAATTTATTTCATTAAGCCTGCGATTATAAACTGGGTTGAAGTTATGTTTTTAAATAAAATAAGGAAAAATAAGAAAGGAAAGGGAGTAACAGAATGAAGGAAAGAGGGAATGAGGCAATTATTGCCATCGTCTTACAATTATCTATATAAAAGTATGAAATCCTTTATATTAATAGGATTTAATAAAATCCTATTTTAAAATGTTTTCAAACATTTATGCAGAAGCAAATATTTAGCTTAAGTTTTATATTTAATGTATATAGTACTCCGTCAAAAGGCAAATTAATGCCAACATTAATTCATAATTCCAAATTTATCACCACTGTACACAAAGAGAGTAATAGAAACAGCTACAAATCTAAGTAAAGGGTTTTAAAGCAAGTGTGTGAAAAAATATTTCAACATTGCTTACTGTCAGGAACCTGTAGGTTCATTTTGTAACCTGCACAATACCTCACACTCTTAAGTGAAATAGAAAAAAAAAAAAAAACCCCACATTAGGCAACTAGGAGTATTCCCTTTAATCATGTTTGTTTCTTTTTTTTTTTAACAATACATCATTTTAATAAAACTGATTAATTTTTTCAAAGCTCAGGATGATTTGCTGGATCAAACAAATGTCTACTTGCTACATCACTGAAATTATAAATCCTCATACATCTGGGATATAGAATGGATATAGGAAACTCAATTGCTTAACATGTATTTGATCACTCTGAGGTTGTGATGAAATATGGAACTATAACCAGTGTGGGGTCTCCCCCACAGATTCCTCTAGTACCCAGTTGCTGGAGGAGGTGACATGGTTTCTGTCTAAGTAGTTCCCATTTTTTAGGGAAATCCAGTTCCTTATATAGGGTAAGGAATAGCCTCAGGCCAGAAATTTCAGGAATTCCAGGAGGGGAGAAACTAGGAGCCAATTACTAGGAGTATGACTGTGGAAGCCACTTCCCATAGGCCAGGGGTAGGTGAGTGAAATGGCCCTGGCCAATCAGTCTTTCTTTGAAACAATGTGACCCTGCCCTGGTTCACGCCCAGGGCTCTGTCCTTGGCCGTCATCTTATTGCGAGTGACCTTGACTGTTAGTCGCCATCTTATTGACTTTGTGACCTCTTTGCCCCTGAGCCTCACAAGTCAGAATAACAAATTTAGGATCACATGTTCCTGGAACATATAACACACAAAAACATTCAAACACACAAAACAAAAACTCTACAACACTGAACCTTAAACTTTAAAAATAATTCCTTTCAAAAAAGAAAAAGGTTTATCTATTTATTCAAAAGTGAAAGTTACAGAGAGAGATAGAAAGACTGAAAGAGATTTTGCATCTGCACCTTACCCCTCCAAATGGCTGTAACACCAGAGCTGAGCCAAGGCAACAGCAATACACCAAAATTTCAGCCAGGGCTCCCACTTAAGGCCAAAATTTTACTGTTTTTCCCAAGCAATTAACATACAGCTGGGTCAAAAGTGGAGCAGCCAAGATGCAAACCAGCACCCATAGGACATGCTGGCACTGGAAGTTGCAGCTTTATTGATTATGCCCCAAACCAGCTCTGATTATAGGCTTTATAAAATGTGCTTATATGGATGTGTATACACACAGATGCACACAAAATTTAGTTTTTATACTTTGTCATTGGTTAGAACCACTTGAATAATACTGAATATTCATTTTTCTTTAAGATTTATTTATTTTTACTGCAAAGTCAAATATACAGAGAGGAGGAGAGACAGAGAGGAAGAGCTTCCATCCAATGATTCACTCCACAACTGACTGCAATGGCCGGCTTTGCGCTGATCTGAAGCCAAGAACCAGGAACTTCCTCTCAGTCTCTCATACAAGTACTGAGTCCCAAGGCTTTGGGCTGTCCTCATCTGCTTTTCTAGGCCACAAGCAGGGAGCTGGATGGGAAGCGGGGCTGCTGGAATTAGAATCAGTGCCCATACATGATCCCGGCGCATTCAAGGCAAGGACTTTAGTCTCTAGGCCACCGTGCAGGACCATGAATGTTATTTCTTTAATGCTCAAGTATTTTATCACTAAGAGAAACATATACTGTTGTTTTGTAATGTGCATTGTATGTTGGGTTTAATATATTTTGTTCTGTTTAATAATAGAGTTTTAATTTTTAACTATTTTGTATTTTAAATCAAAGATATAGGTTGTTTTGGCCGTCTGTGGAAGATAATAACAATGGAAAGACTTTAATTAAAACAATGACAGCAGATTGTTTAAAGATCTTCTGAGGTAGGGCCCAGCATGATAGCGTAGGGGTGAAAGTCCTTGCCTTGAAGCCTGGAATCCCATATGGGCACTGATTCTAATCCTGGCAGCCCTTCTTCCCATCCAGCTCCCTGCTTGTGGCCTGGGAAAGCAGTCGAGGACGGCCCAAAGCTTTGGGACCCTGCACCAGTGTGAGAGACCCAGAAGATCTCTGGGCTCCTGGCTTTGGATTGGCTCATCTCCAGCTGTTGTGGTCACTTGGGGAGTGAACCATCAGACAGAACATCTTCTTCTCTGTCCCTCCCCCTCTCTGTATATCTACCTTTTCGATAAAAATAATAAAATAAATCTTAAAGAAAAGAAGATCTTCTGAGGTAAATATAAAAAATACAGCATTGAAGTCCCAAGGGCCACTGGCTAAATTTGTGCCTTGCATCCATTCAACCAGATACCATACAGAAGCCCACTAGTAATCCTCTGCTCTACTTCCCATCCAGCTCCCTGCTTGTGGCCTAGAAAAGAAGTATAGAATGACCCAAAACCTTCGGACATTGAACTCATGTAGGAGACCTGGAAGAAGCTCCTGGCACCTGGCTTTAGACCTGCTCAGCTCTGACTGTTGCAGCCCCCTGGGGGGGTCAAACATAAGACAGAAGGTCTTTCTATCAGTACTTCTACCTACAAGTCTGAATTTCTAGTATTTTTTTTAAAGCATAAGTAAATCTTAAAAAAAAAATCAGAGCATGCTTATCAAAGACATTTCAAAATTTTCAATTACTAAATCAATTAAATACTAATGAAAGTCCATTGAATGTGAATAATTAAAGATCTAAGTAATTAACAGATTAAGAATCTGAATAATTAAAGAGATTAATAATAAAAGAAATTTACAAAACTCTTCTGCCTATATATTTTATTAATCTGCCTCCTTGATTGCTATGATATCATTTAACAAGCCTTTGCTGGTTATCATAGGCTGAGAGAAAAAAGATTTTTGAGACATTAGCAAAGGTTGATTAATGTGTACAAAGTTATCCCTTAACAGGGGTAAGAAATTTTGGGATGTAATTTTGTATTAGGGTGAGAAGTGATAATATTAACATACTCTTCATTTTTCTAATATGAAACACTGGGAAGATAGGAGTTAGGATGTGTTTATCATAAAGATATGCAAATGCTTGAGAATATAGGTATATTTACCCTGATTGGATATTACAAAATGTGCACATGTTCCAAGACATCATTCAGTAGCCTGCAAATATTCATATTGTCATTAAGTTTACCAATACTTGAAAATCTAATACACTAATATGTTGAATGATATTTATAAATATTATGTTTTACTTAGTCATTTTGTTTTATCTGCCATCCTCAGAGAAAGTGGAAAAATTAAAATGCCCATGTCAACACACCAAGACTGAGACAGCATGTGTTATAAAATACAAAGAATCTATAGATAACAGCAAAATGTGAACACATACAAGCAGCTTCAAAGGGTCCATTGGAAAATTCTCACATATTTTAAACAATTTTTTTGGATTTATTTATTTTTATTACGAAGTCAGATATACAGAGAGGAGGAGAGACAGAGAGGAAGATCTTCCGTCCGATGATTCACTCCCCAAGTGACTGCAACAGCCGGTGCTGTGCCGATCCGAAGCCAGGAACCTGGAACCTCTTCCGGGTCTCCCATGCGGGTGCAGGGTCCCATAGCTTTGGGCCATCCTCGACTGCTTTCCCAGGCCACAAGCAGGGAGCTGGATGGGAAGTGGAGTTGCCAGGATCAGAATCAGCGCCCATATGGGATCCCAGGGCGTTCAAGGCGAGGACTTTAGCCGCTAGGCCACGCCGCCGGGCCCGATTCTCACGTATTTTAAAAGTGTTGTTTATTCAGTTATTTAATTTGAAAGGCAGAGAACTTTATCACTGCCCTGAATGTCCAGCGCAGATTGTCAGGTTTTTTGTATTTTTTTTTTTTTTTTTTGCGTATTTGACTGAGAGAGACCTGGAGAGACAAATGTAGAGACATCATCTTAAAATATTTTCCACTAATTACTTCAAGCCCCTCCATTCATGTGTGTGTGTGTGTGTGTGTGTGTGTGATGGACTTGGTGAATTAATATTTTCATGTATGTAATAAAGTATATAGTACGAAATCCTAGCTTCTCTTTCATAGCATCTATATTCTTATCAAGTTTTCCCTTTTCTGCATATCCTTTTTTCAATTTTCTACTCTAGAATTGTATTTCCCTCTGAATTTGTTATTTTTTTTTCCTATTTCACCAAATTATTCTTTGCATTGGAAAATTTCACCAATTTTATTCTTCCTTGCTGATTCATTAAGATACTTGTCATCGCAGCAATTTGTAATTTTTATTTGTTTGAGAGAATCAAATATCTGGCAAATTGAATCATTGCCTTATAGTTGTGGTTAGCCATTTAGTCTAAAACTATTTAGCCTTACTTTTAAAAAACTATTTTTATTTATTTTTATTGCAAAGTCGGATATACAGAGAGGAGAGACACAGAGAGGAAGAAAGGTCTTCTATCCCCCATTCACTTTCCAAGTGGTCACAATGGCCGGAGCTAAGCCAATCCGAAGCCAGGAGCCAGAGCTTCTTCCGGGTCTCCCAATGGGTGCAGGATCCCAAGGCTTTGGGCCATCATTGAATGCTTTCCAGGGCACAAGCAGGGAGCTAGATGGGAAATGGGGCTAACAGGATTAGAACAGGAGCCTATTTGGGATCTCGGTATGTTCAAAGTGAGGATTTTAGAGAAGCCAAGACACAGTTTCATCAGATACATGAAAATAGACATACCATATCATCCAACCATACCACTTCTGGAAATTTGCCTAAATGAATGAGATAAGCCTAATGAATGTGAAATAATTATCTGGGGTCCACTGCAGTAGCCTAGCGGCTAAAGTCCTTGCCTTGAATGCACCCAAATCTCATATGGACACCAGTTCTAATCCTAGGGGCTCTGCTTCCCATCCAGCTTCCTGCTTATGACCTGGGAAAGCAGTTGAGGATGGCCCAAAGCCTTGGGACCTTACATCCACATGGGAAACCCAGAAGAGGCTCCTGTCTCCTGTCTTCACATTGGGTTAGCTCTGTCCATTGTGGTCACTTGGGGAGTGAATCATCAAGCAGAAGATTTTCCTCTCTATTTCTCCTCTGTAAAAGAAAGAAAGAAAGAAAAAAAGAAAGAAAGAAAGTGTCGCTGTCTCGCAGCGACGGACTTGGTGCACGGAGCCGATAATAACACGCGTGGACCCTGACTGATGGTCAAAAGCCGTAGTTTATTAGTAGCATCAGACTTTATACTCTGAGGGCCATATAGGATAAGGGAGGAAGCGCTGAGCTTATCAACAAAACCATTAATGCTTGTTTGGAACTCCTTTTGTCTTGTATTTTCCACCAGGTGTTCTCATATACATATGCAGATGATATCCAATAAGGTATACAAAAGGTAGCCATTTGGTTATTCTCCTCCAAATATTATCCAACCAACTGTAATCCTGTGCTCACTGACCTTTTAGGGTCACAATGTCCTCCTACAAATCCCCCTTCTGTGTTTTGTAAAATTAGGCCTGAATGATGTATGTAGGGGAAACATGCTCTTGGGTGAGCAGAAAAATGGGGAGAAACAGTATTATTTAACCAAAATCAGAGTGGCACAGGAACAGTATAAAGATCAACATTGACATACATAGCAGCTGAGTTCAAACATAACATCAAAGTTCTTTACAGTTACATCTTGTTTAGCATTAACAGTTTTAAATTGATAAAAGCTTTTCAGGGAGATTCTTAACCCAATTTAAATTTTGCAGTTTATAGAGGTTAAGCACAGTTTTGCATTTAACAATTGAAGAATAGAAAAATTTTAGGTAGGTGAGTAGGGAAATCCCCAACAACTTAGTGAGTGAGGAAGAATTTAACTCTACATGGGGCTCACAAGTAGCCCTGATGGTTGGTGTAAGAGAGGGCTGGGTGCCAAGGTTGGAACTAGTTAAGAACTAGAGGAAGCTCCTCCTACAATCCTTTTGTCCCTGAGTGCCTCCCGGGGCTCTTGGCTTAAGTTCCCAGGTCACCAGACCCTATGAGCAGGGTACTGGGCTGCTTCAATCCCTTGTGAGAAATCCAATAGGAAAGGACTGACCTCAGAGTTCTCGGCCTCCAAGGGCACTCATCTTCCTTGTGATCTCCTAGGCAGTTGAGAAACGGTTCTCGATGTCCTTGATGAGGCAGATATCCACTGCTTCTGCAGCGAAAGCACATGGGAGGCCTCTAGGGGTCTCCGAGACTAGGATAGAGGGCAATGGATATACAGATGAAGTCAGTTTGCTAAACATCTACCACAACAAAAGACCTTGAAATTGGTGATTATTGTGAAAGTTAGCCATTAAACTGAAGGCCAGCTTCCTCAGCATTATAATATATTCCAAAAGACATGCGGTTACAACTTGGGCATATTAACAAAACAGCAAACATTCACTTTATAATGATATAATGACATCACCCAAACACTCCTTAAAGCAAGAACATCGCTTTTGTTAATTTTAAACAATGAGAACGTAATGAGACAGTGAACATAAAAATTAACTTAATATAAAGACTTGTACTTAAAAATTAGTATACATGATTAAGCAATGCTGTATAGGAAAAAGTGCTATATGAATAACATGCATACACCACAACTGATTGGAATTTCAGCCTCCAGGATTTATACTTGCAGGGTGAGGCGCACAGGTGGGGCAATGAGACAGTGGCAGTTTTAAGTTTGTAGCTTCTCTGCAGATTCCTGTTTTGTAAACCTGTGAATGTTTGGGACCTGGGGCTGACCCCTCCCAGAGTCTTCTGGCCACAGGCATCTGCCATCACGGTCAAATTTGGATTTACATTCTTTTTTCCAGTGTTGGCCTCTTTGGCACTTAGGACATATTCCAGGGGAGTGACTGTTAAAAGTATCCGCATGGTATTTTTGAGTTGAAGGAAGCATTCGGCAATCTTTTCTAAGGTGTCCTGGCTTGCCACAATGAAAACATTTAGCCTTCATTTGTCTTTGAATAGCAAAAGTTTCAAGTGCTGCTAGGCGGGCATGGTGTTTAAATGTCCCTATGTTGCGACAGGCTCTCAGGTAACCCAGAAGATCCTCTTTTTCTTTGATAGGATGAATAACAGCCTGGCAGTCCTCATTCGCATTATCAAAGGCCAGTTGTTTTAACAATAATTTCCTAGTGCCTTCTCCCCTAACTTGTTTTTCAATGGAGTCTGTCAAATGTCTTACAAAATCAGCATAAGATTCTCTGGCTCCTTGAATGACTTTTGTATAACTGCCTGCAAATTCAGACCCAGTTTCAATTTTCTCCCATGCCCACAAAGCTACGTCTCGTATATGCATGAGTGCAGCTTGAGGTAGCTGTATCTGTTGCTCTGTAGTAACCCACTGTCCATCTCCAACCAACATATCATAAGTCAATTGTCCTCCACCAGGGAGTTGCCGACCTGATGCTCCTAAGGATCGCAGTTTTTCTTTAGCCATATCGCTTCTCCACATTTTCCATTGCAAATATTGAGAAGGAGAAAACCCTATTTTTGCTATTACTTCAAAATCATAAGGAATCCAGTTTGCTCCCTGGCTCCAGCCATTTAAATATTCCCACACATAAGAAGAAGTAGGTCCATAGGACACGCAAGCCTTTTTAAAAGCAATGACAGCATTAACATCTAGGCTTTCATAGGTAGGGTGATTATTTTCTTGACTAAGAATGATTGGAAAAAGCAATCAGAATTCATGAGGTCTCCGGAAAACATCAGGCATTTGGAAATGTCTTTGATCAGATTTAAGAGCAAGATGGCATGGGCTGATATTTAACTGTTGTTTTATCCCAGCCTCATTTACCTCACTAGAGAAATCCTGTGGTTTAACACTGAAAATGTTCTTTTTCTTAGTTCTAATTTCATGTTCAATCACATTATGGTAACATCTTCCAAGCTTTCTTTTCCTAATTTCCACATCTGTAGTATAAGGCCTTTCTCTTTTTGCTGCGTTACAGTGGCATCTCCTCGTGGGAGGGTCTCTCACACCTTCTTTCTCATCTTCATCTGTAGTATAAGCCATTTCTTTCCTAGCCACATTACGGTGGCGTCTCCCGTTAGGGAAATCTCTCACGGGCTCCTCTTGGCCATCCTCCTCATCTGTACTATGAGGCGTTTCTTTTTTAGCCATATTACAGCGTCCTTTCCTGTTAGGTGGGCCTCTTAAGGATTCCCTTTCTCTTTCTTCCTTGTCCGTACTATGAAACACTTCTTTTTTTAGCTAAATTTTGGGGGTGTCTCCCCTTAGAGGAATTTCTTGTAGATTCCCCTTCTAAAATTATAATAATAGCTCTAATTAAAGCCGATATAATCGAAAAACTAACTTGAATATCTTCTATCCTTCCGGCCTTTTCACCATTTTTCTGAGTAAAATTCTTAAGTCCAGTTTCTAGTGTCCATTCATTTGGAGACCAAGAATTATATTCACTAACAAGCTCTAAATAAGAACGCAATTGCTGCCTAGTTATCTTCGTTCCACTTTTCACTAAAAAATTCTGCATAAGAGAGATAAAAGACTGTGCCCTACACTGGTTCTGGCCCATTGTCCCACTCACCACTTTCTGTGGGGGTCTCCGCTGCACTTTCTTTTCTTCTTTCAAGTCCCCGTTCGGGCGCCAGTTGTCGCTGTCTCGCAGCGACGGACTTGGTGCACGGAGCCGATAATAACACGTGTGGACCCTGACTGATGGTCAAAAGCCGTAGTTTATTAGTAGCATCAGACTTTATACTCTGAGGGCCATATAGGATAAGGGAGGAAGTGCTGAGCTTATCAACAAAACCATTAATGCTTGTTTGGAACTCCTTTTGTCTTGTATGTTCCACCAGGTGTTCTCATATACATATGCAGATGATATCCAATAAGGTATACAAAAGGTAGCCATTTGGTTATTCTCCTCCAAATATTATCCAACCAACTGTAATCCTGTGCTCACTGACCTTTTAGGGTCACAATGTCCTCCTACAGAAAGAAAGAAAGAAAGAAAGAAAGAAAGAAAGAAAGAAAGAAAGAAAGAAAGAAAGAAAGAAAGAAAGAGATATAGTTATGTGTACCCCATTAATTATAGTAACTGATAGCAAAGAATAAAAACTTGTTTTTGTAAAAATACGGGTTTAACCTGGTATGATTAAATTTTACTGAATAAGTCATTCTAAAAAAAAGATACCATGTTTTCTCCAATATGTGATCATTAATGCAGTACACAAAACAATGCACAGGAATGAAACCGACACATTATGATAGGATTGTTATTTTTAGTTCTTATTTACACTCTTATGGTATTGTGATCATCAAACATCAGACTTCTTGAGTATTATGGATCATCTTGGATTAAGCCTGTGGTGATTGAGAAGATTACAGCTATGTTTCAGCAAAAAGAAATATGCCTTTGAAAAAAACTTTGATATTTGGATTGTTACTGACTGTGATACCTTTGTTCCTCTGGTTTACCAAGAACTGTACATTCTGATCAACCTGATTCCTTTCCCTATCCATCATCCTCCCCTTCAGCTTCTGATAATAACCTCTTGACTTTGTTTTATAATATTGAACTTATTTTAAGACTATTTTGTAATGTTTGTTTTGAAGTCAGACCAGAAAATAGACAGAAAGCGAAATAGGGAGATGGAGGAGAAAAAAATTCAAATCGCCGGTTTACTCCATAATGCCTGCAATGATCAGGGCTGGGCAAGGTTAAAGCCAGCAGCCTAAGACTTCATCTAAGTTTCCTTTTAATTATTTATTATTTAACTTCATTAATTACATTGTATTATGTGACACAGTTACATAGATACTTGGGTTCTCCCACCCCTCCCCAAACCCTCCCACCATGGTGGATTCCTCCACCTTGTTGCATAACCACAGCTCAAGTTCAGTTGAGATTCCCCCATTGCAAGCATACACCAAACATAGAGTCCAGCATCTTATTGTCCAGTCAAGTTCAACGTCTTCTTAGGTATACCCTCTCTGGTCTGAAGACAGAGCTAGCAGAGTATTATCCCAGTCAATTGAAAGCTCCATCATACCATCAGCAAAAATTTACATCATTATGGAATTAATTGACATAGTAATGAGTAACCAACATGTTGAAAGTAAATGTGAGTTCCCAGCCACCTTCTGTGACCACCGGGAAATGGGCAAACACTTCACAAAGGAACAAACCCAAATGGCAAATAAACATATGAAAAAATGCTCAAGTTCCCTGGCAATAAGGGAAATCCAAATTAAAACATCAATGAGGTACCACCTAACGCCAGTAAGACTGGCCCACATGAATAAAAGCACCAACAACACTTGTTGGCGAGGTTGCGGGGAAAAGGGATCCCTACTCCACTGCTGGTGGGGCTGCAGGCTGGTACAGCCTCTATGGCAATCAGTATGGAGAATATTCAAACAACTCAAATTCAACATACCGTATGATCCAGCAACAGCACTCCTAGGAATATATCCAGAACACTTGTTTTATGAGAAACCAACATGCACTCCTATGCTCATAGCAGCACAATCAGTAATTGCAAAAACATGGAAGCAACCAAAATGCCCATCAACAGAGGATTGGATAAGAAAGCTATGGTTCATCTACTCCATGGAATACTACTAAGCTATTAAAAAAAACAAAATGCAGTTCTTTGTGGCCAAATGGGCCAAACTGGAAACCATAATGCTAAGGGAAATGAGCCAATCCCAAAAGGTTAAACACCACATGTTTGCCTTAATTTAAGATGATATGATGTTATGTATAACATGTTATGTTTTGAATGTTGTATGTTGTGTATAGACTCCATCTAAGTTTCAAACAAGTATAGCAGGAAACCTTGAGAATTGATTTACTTAATACTACTCTGTGAAGTGCATTACCAGGGAATTAGATCTGAAGTTGAACAGCCAGGACTCCAACCAACACCCCTAGAGGATTTTCACTATTTCCCACATGAAAAGATACAATCTTTCTCATTCTAAGCATAACTTACTATTACAGTTAGAATATGACACTGACTACTTCTTTTGTTTCTTGAAGTTTAAATGAATTTTGCATTACATATTTCAGAAGAATCTGAGATTTTATATGGTAAGATTTTCAGATTTTTTGTCCTTTTTAAAACCTCATAATAGAGTTTATTTTTATATATCTGATGGCTAGTCATCCTGAGTGTGAGTTTCAAGTATCTTCCAGCCATGTACATCTGATCCTTTAAAAAAGGTTGTTCATTTCTTTGACCCCACTTGTTAACTGGATTACTTGAGGTTTTTTTGAGACTCCATATAGATTCTTGTGATATATCAGAAGAACAAAGTTGTTTCTACTCAACTTATTTTCTGCAAAACTTGTAGAAATTCTCTGTCATAGGCTTTTTAGTACTCTTATATGAGTGTTAGACTCTCTCACTTTAGGTTCCCTATCTTTGTTATCCATTGCTATTTCTTCTTCAAGATTCTACATTTTTATTCATTAGAAACACAAAACTTTTCTTGCTGATCTCAACACAGAGATACAAACTTGTGAATATAAAAGAAATTAAAAGAATGTCATAGCAAAAATTAAAAGAAATATAAGGGAGGAAGAGGAAAAATGGGAGGAAGCTATCTATGTTCTTAAAAGTGTAGATATCAAATGTGTGGAATTTGTTTTCTATATATAAATTAGTTAATAAAAACTAAGAAGAAAAGTTGCATATTATGTATTTGTTTGAGTGTGACTACATGCTTAAAAAAATCCTTTTTGATGACAGAGCCACAGTTTTCTTTGAAAGAAGTCCTGATCATTGCTTAGACAATAGGAACAGCATCTCAGAACTATTGAAACCACTTGAGCAAAACCCTCAGAACATGCTCTGCAGCGGGGGCCCTGGAATGACATTGGATGATCAATCTCCATCCTCAGGTACTAAAGCAGTTGGCAGGCTGGGTGTGGTTTCTGCATTTGTACTCCCTTTTCCCCCAGAAATAGGAAGAAGAAAATCAAAATGTGTAAACAATGGTCTCACCAACTATCCCCTGATTAATGAAACTTCCCACACTGATCAACTATGTAAACATCATCAACAATAAAATTTAAGAAATATATAACTTAATTTAAATATAAATTTAAAAAATCAAGAGCAATGGTTTAAGAATACCTAAAACATTTTTATGTTCACTCAAAAAAGCATTACTAGGACCTGGAGTGATAGTCTAGTGGCAAAAGTCCTGGCCTTACACACACCTGGAGCCAATAGAGGCACCTGTTCTAAACCTTGCAATCACAAGTCTCATCCAGTTCCTTGCTTGTAGCCTGGGAAAGCAGTGAAGGACAGCCCAAAGCCTTGGAACCCTGTACTCATGTGGGCAGCCCTGAAAAGGCTCCAGACTCCTGGCTTTGGTTTGATATTCCTCTGATGCAGCCTCATTGGCAATGACTCAAAGGACAGAAGATGTTCCTTTCTGTCTCTCCATTCTATATATCTGGTTTTCCTGCAGAAACCAAAAAAAAAAAAAAAAAAATCTTAAAAAAAGAAAACGACAGAGCTATTACAACCACCATTCTAATCTACTGGAGTCCAAAAAACATGTTAAATCATACACCAATTAATAAAGTCCAAATACCATCAAAGAGAAACCAGTAAGAAATTTAAAATATAATCACCCAACTTACAATTCTAAAATTTCTATTAATACATTCCATCTCCATAAATTAGTATAAGAAAAACTATGATTGAAAACATAAAATGTTTATCATTGTTTATTTGTATATATTTTGAGAGTTATAACTTTACATTTTTGGTAAATGGCATTATTTTCTAATTCTTTTTCTATGGTATTTACACAGATTTTCTATTTTACTTTTTAGGAAACTGTCTGAAAACAAAAGGTAAGTGTTCCCAGGCAACACTTTCTCTTCTATCACTTTTTGCATTTTGAATAAGTTCAAGTGTTCTTCAACTTTGTTTCAAAAAGCAAGTGCCTTAATTTTGATTTTACCATCTGATTTTTTAGAAAAATGTCAACAGCATCTTCGTAAATATTCCCTGAGAGTCTTTACTCCTATGCCACCATAGAATGAGTGCTCTCTTGGCGTGTGTGTAAACATTTCCTCCCCCTTTGCCCATGTGCCTCTCATGATTCACGCTTCTCCTGAATGTCTACTGTCTTCCCCAGACACTTGGGACACTCCAATATTAACTCTTCTTCATTGCTTTTTTAAGAATATCAGAGAATTCTAACAATACAATTTTAAATATAGAAAACTGAAGTAAATCTAGTAAATGCTAACCACCCAAATTAGTATTTCTCATTTTTCCTGAAACTTAAAACTTCTTAATGATGGAGATGTGTCATTCTACAACATGACAGATGGATCTCATATTTTCTCCTTTTCCCAGAATACATTCCAAGGTGTCTTAAGACCTTTTTTCAGGCTTTGGGACTCTGACTCAGGTTCCTTGACCATTGTCCACTGAATGAAACAGAGTGATCCTGAAATTTAGATGTCTGTCTGTTTTCACAAAATGATTACATTGAGTCCAATTAATTCAATGCTATGTAAATGATGCATTTTTTCTATCTGCTTATTGTCATGTTGAATCCATGGGAAATATGTTTCAGATTTTACTGCATATCCAATTTTCATGTTACTTAAAATAGGTTTCTTTCTCTATAACAGCTTTGTTAAAAATAAGGTATCCTTAAAAAGGTCAACTATCATATTCTGTCTGATAAAAGGCAACCTTCATGAAAAATAATCAGTACATATATAGGTGCACATGTATATAAGTAAGTTCATCCAGGCAAACTGTATAATGGAGGCGAGTATACCATGAAATGAAGATGTATTGCATATGCATCTTTACTTCTGAATAATAGATGGACTCCCAATGAAACTATTAAATGTGTCTGACAACAGGATGCCGAACTTTCTACGGTTGCCTGTACCTACAGTGTCATGACATAATTAACTGCCACACTGATGGAAATATGACTGTTTTTAAAGAAGTATATTATTATAATAATATAGGGAAATCACTGGATAGAGAGTAAATGGATAGGGATAGAGGAACCATCCCTCAGCCTATGGAACTGTGTCATGAAAAATTCAAAAAAATTTTTTCTAAGATAGTTTTTCTGTCTTCTTCTGTTAGATGTTACTGGATACTGGACAGTGTATTATGTGTTTAATTATGCAGTCTGAGCTCTGAAATGTGCCCTGAAAGGAAATCATATGTCTTTCTGTATTATTTACTTTTTCTGTTGGTTAGATATAACAATAGATAATCTTGAAGTACATTTTTGAGTATGTGGTAAGATCAACGTGATTGAAATGATGCAATAAGTTCAAAATATTTGACAACTTACTGTAAATAAAGCCTGAAACCAAATTGCTTTTCTATGGGAAATAAATCTATATATTTTAGCTATTTTAGAGCTTTCTGTGAAGTTTGTTTTAAAATGAGAAAATCACAGAAACACATTCAGAGAGTGTACAGAGAGGTAAAGTGGGAGAGAGATGTTTCTGCATTCATCTGTGTGCACAGGGAAAGAAAGGGCACTTGCCCATTGCCTGGCCACTTGTGAGCCTGGGGGTAGAGTAGTTA
The DNA here is from genome assembly GCF_030435755.1 of Ochotona princeps. Lineage (NCBI taxonomy): Eukaryota > Metazoa > Chordata > Mammalia > Lagomorpha > Ochotonidae > Ochotona > Ochotona princeps. The sequence continues at coordinate 114,595,321 of NC_080832.1, forward strand.
CATGAGGCCACACTCTAGTACCAGGTGAGGAAAATTGCAACCAGGTGAAGGAATCATTTAATTGATAAGCAGGCAGAGTAATTTACATAGAGCAGGAGAGATATGGCTCCCAACCTGTGAATGTAAGATTACCATTTGCCTGTTCCATTTTATTTCATTCTGAGATTTTCAAACCTTACTGTTGAGCGTTGCTGAAAGCTGTAGTTTGGTATCACCTTCTGTAGCTACTTCCTGGTGACTAGTGCTGTAAGGCTTACATATTCTGGATTCAAGCATCTCATAGTGTCTGATCTGAACTATCAATCTCATGAGCCAAAAAACATAGTTGGTGCTGAAGGCTGTGTCCCCTGCATCATCAATCCCATTCTCAGAAGTCACTAGCCTTTTTTCTTTATTTTAAAATAAATCAAAGTCATCAACCAGATGACAGGAGCAGGTCAATTCATCCTTCATGTGCACCTGGATAAAAGTCTCCACCATGCACAGGAGTCAACGTAGGAGGTGGTACAACACGTACTGCATATGCTGATTCCAGAAAACACACCACAGTTTCTGGTCTCTGAGATTGGAGATCCTATTGTTTTGGGACCTGAAGAACATGAATGCCTTGTTTCTTGAGAATACTAAAGGCCACAGTGCAATTTCACCCCTACACCCAAACCCCAGCCTAAGGCCCCTGGCATAACGTGCTTGTGATTACCGTCATACAGCTGATAGGACCTAACCAGGTTGCATCAGGTACCTGGTCTTCCCAAGGATATCAGTTTTCCCCACCCTACATCAAAGAGCAATCCAGCTTCAAGCCCCTAACCAAACTGAGTGTTATGATGCTGGTGCTTGCCTAGGACCCAGTGCCCAATAAAGACATGGCGCTTCAGCACAGCTGAGTGTGATCTATATATGACCCCTGAAGCTTGCAGCTTCCTTGCTCATAAATTGGTGTTTTGGTGAATCACAGATTTTGCCTGTCCAGGACTCCAGCATCAGGCCTCTGGCCTGCTGCTCTCTGACCAGTGTGGTGGCATGCCATGGTAATCAAGTCCCTGTTTATGGTGCCAGTTCTCTGTGTTTAAACCTTGCCAGCAGGCCCCAAGGTCACTGAGGGTGAGGTGAAGTTGTTCTTTGCTGGATAAACCACTGGAGACAGACTGGTGAAGAATGTCTGCTGTATTATGCACAAGTACAGCTTATATAGACTAAGAAAGGGGAGGGTATGAGGGCATCTTCTGGCAAGCCCCCACCCTCTAAAACAAAACTGTAATTGGCTGAATGTCTATTTTCTTGATTTTGATCATGGTAGAGGTCAGGTTCCACATGTACTCCTCTTGACCTTCTAGCCATGTTGGAACTCCTTGTTTAGGCCTGGAAACTGTCCCTCAGGCCATTGGGAAGTAAATATTAAGCCATGCCCATCAGATAGCAGAGTGGGGGCATAGGGCAACTGCCCACATCACATAGGTTAACTTTATCACACAAAAGTCAATGTCATGTTCCAACTGCAATATTGCCAAGGATGACAAAGAACAAGGGAATTGGATGATTTAGAGATCAAATGGAAAAAGGATTTTTCATTGAGTGCTCTTAGTAGATTGCATGGACATTGGAGTTTGATTATGGATTTCCTTGATGATGTTCAAGTATGTAGCTGTTATAAGTAAAATCCATACAAATACGTGTAAAACTTTGAATAGTCATAGATGTTTTCATTTTTTTGAGTCAGTATCTAAGGTGGAACTTTTAAGGCCAGTTAATATACATTTAACAAGGTAAAGGAGTGACAAATTGTCTTCAAAATATTCTTGCCATTTTTATTCCCTCTGGCAATATTAAAACAGAAGCTTACCATGCACAATGATGTGTATGTGCAAATTACTTTTGATATCAGGGCTAAACCGACAAAAAAATAACTTGAAATAAATCTTATTTATAGATGCAGTGTATAAAACTATTTAAAGTTTAAGAAAAGTTGATAGCTTATTTTAAAAAGGGTATGAAACATGAAACTTTTATTTATTATTATTTATTGTTATTTTTTAAATAATCTTACTTAGTTGATTAGGGTACAAAGGGTCAAGGGCTACAGGGTGAAAGTGGGTAAGATCATTGTTTCCACACTAATATTACCAATTTTTGCCTGTATCTGGGGTCAAGGGAGAAACAAAGGGAAAAGCCCCACCCAGCCTCCCACCTATCCCAGATCCCCAAAGGCAGGCATGCTCCAAGGGTCCTGCTCAAGCAGTTTGATAGTTCAGCAGTTCTGAATTGCTGCCAATCTCGCCATTCCAATCATGATGAAACCTTTTCAGAGTCCACTGGCTGACATAGTCTCTTCATGGTTGAGGTTCTGAGATCAGCAGTTCTGTTGGAGGGATCTCCAAAGAAACTTCATCTGAGATTATCCCAGACCTGATTCTTGCGTGAGTTTGCTAGTACACAGTCCAACACTGTCCATCATGCCAATCAGCATTTACACATGCTGGTCATTGCTATTGCTGGGTCAGTTACGTTTCCAGCCCTGTCTTCCTCATGAACCAATGGGTGTTGTAGTCCAGCTCGATCCTACCCATTTCATACTCGGTCCTCATGCAAACCAGTGGGAGCTGCAGCCTACTTCGGGCGGCTCCCAATAACCCCCACCAGTTTTGCCCTCTATCCTGGTTCCCATGCATGCCAGTATGTACTGCAGGCTTGTTCAGTCTGTCCCACATCCCATTTAGCTCTCGCACATGTCAATGGGCATTGAAGCCTAGTTCAATCCAACCAACCTACTATCCAACCACACACATACTGGCAGGTGCCTTTCTGTCTAACCACCCCTGCCCCTGCCCTGGTTTTCGTGCTGTCCAGTGGGAGTGGTAACCCCCTAGGAAGGTGCCCACTATCTCCCTAGTAGGCCACTCCCACTCCCAGATTATGCACTCTTCAGGTGGTTCTGGCATTTGACTTGACAGAATTAGCTCCCAGTGCCAGCCTCTGCCAGGTGATGGTGCAGCTGAGCCCAACAATTCCTCACCCACTCTAATTTTTGCTTGCACCAGTCGGAACACTCAGCCCACCCTAGTCCTTCTCTTGTCTAGCTCACACAAGGCCCACAGGTAAAGCTTTTATTTTAATAAGGAATGAAAAGATAATTTTCTCAAAGCTATGACACAAATCAGAAACAATTGGTGTTTATCAGTGATTCAGAAATGCACCATTGTGTAATCAAATTTGTTTAGGAAAAAAAAATCACAGAAATTTTCTCTAGAAAATTCTCCAGGATGCAACACTAACCTAAATTCTCATGACTTCCTTTCTCATTCTCTCTGCTTCCTTATCTGATATTTTTATATATGTTAGATTCATAATTACATTAATTTTCTGTAAATAATAATTTTCTTTCACCCATTTCTCATTTCACATTTAATGAAGGAAAGTACTGGATTTAATGACCCATGAATCACATTTACCATTATTCAAAAATATATTGAAAATATAAATTTGTGAGCATTAACTTTTTGAAATATGTATGGCAGTAACAACCAAAAAAAGCAAGCAAGAGAGAACAGTACGGTTGTACTATCACATAATCCAGTGATCAAACTATTGGGTTCTTATATGTCAAAGTGATACCTGAACTCCCAAGTTGACTAAAGCATTGCTCATAACAGTCAAGATATTGAATAAACCCAATTGCCCATTAATGCGTGAATGGAAAAAGACAATGTGATATATACATATGTATATCTATATCTATTCCACTTTTATGGTGAAGGAAGTCCTATCATTCGTGTCAATATTGTTGAGCCTGTAGGACATTTCGTGAAGGGACGAATCCAGGCACAGGAGGTGAATCCTGCACAATAACACTTGTATGTGGGATCAACCGAAGATGAACCCATATAAGAGGAGACAGAGAGGTGGCTACTAAAAGTTTCAAGTTAGGATTTGGGATGATGCTGAGGGAAAACACTTTTACCAAATAAAGGGAATCAATTCAAGAGATCCATTATATAACATGAGATTACATTTAAAACAATGTATTAATTTCTTGAAAACTACTGAAAGTAGGCTTCAAATAACCTCACCACAAACATAGTGAGAAGTGTGTGAGGTTTTATGTCAGTTAGTCTAAGCCATTCCACAATGGATGCAAATGCAAATGGAATGAAAAGCCATGTTTTGGGGAGCAAAACAATTTTAAAATAAATGCAAAAATTCTTTTGTTATTTTGTGTCATTAGTTGGCCTCTCAAATGAATGAATATTTTATGAGCACTTTTTAAATCTCTTTAAAATTATTTGCTTGTTTATTTATTTATTATTTTAATTTTATTTGAAAGACGGAGAAATAGAGACATACAGAGTTCTCCTGTCTACTGGTTCCTGCCTTAAATATCTGCAATAGTCAAGGTCAGGTCAAAACCCGGGACCTAAAACCTAATCTAAGTCTCCTGCATGTGAGGTAAAGAGTCAAGTACCTTCACAGAAGATGGTTAAGAAATTGCAATTGTTTTTAACATACTGGTTACTCAATACTATAACTATTAGTTACACAACGAAGTTAATTGTTGCTGAGGGTACGTTGGAGCCTTTAATTGATCGAGTTGATAATCTGATGGTTCTGCCCTCGGACCGGACAGGGTCTCCCCAGGAAGCAGAGGAACTAGATTGGACTATAAGATGTTGGACTCTATGTTTAGTTTATGCTTGCAAAGAGGGAATCTCAACTGTACTTGATCAGTGGATATGCAACAAGGTGGAATATTCCACATGGGGGGAGGGTGGGGGAAGGGGTGGGGTGATTCCCAGTTCCAACGAAACTGTATCACATAATACAATGTAATCAATGAATTAAAAAAAAAAGTCAAGTACTTGATACCAACCAATGACTACCAGGATATTCATTCCCAGGAATGAATTGGACCCTGAGATAACGCAAACTTAAGCACACTGATATGGAGTGTGGACACCCCAAGTATCATATTGGACATTGTACCAAAAACTCATCCTCAAATATTTTGTCTTCATTTCTTTGAAGTATGAAATGTCCTTGCAGTTTTCAATACTGAAACACATTTTTAGGTAATTGTGAAAAATGTGTTTCAATATTGCCTTTCCTGCAATAAGACCAGCATCTGTCCCAAGCAACTCTGTGACTAAATGCAAAGGTTAATTATTTTATAGCCCAGGTATCTTTGCCAAGTCATCATTCATGAGTAATATGTCACTGCAATATTTTTTTTGGAAAACAATAACTAGGTGACTGTTTCCATAGTTTCTGAAGTAATGTGTTCAGAACTAATAGTATAGCAAGAAGACAAGAAAGAAACTGAATCTAAAAGATACAGGCTCCATATAACACTCAGTAAAGATACCATGGAAACAAATGTAAAGTAAGAAAATCAAGCCTTGGAAAAAGAAGCTGCATAAATTATTCTATACATCCCTTGAAATATAGATAACCATACAGTGATAGAGGACAAAGTATTATAGTTTGATCTGATATATGATTTAGCTCTCTTTGGGGAGTTTGTAACATGGCATTTTTTTGTTCTGCCGCCTCGAAGGTTCCCCTTGCAGTCTGGTATCTGCAGGCTGAGCCATGGATTTCACAATTAAAGTTAAAAATACAAGTACAAAAGTTAAAAGCAAAAATAGAATTCAGAAGAATTACAAAGACCAAAACAATTTTAAACAAAACAATTTTAGACATATATGAGAGAATCACAACTAATTCCAGTGTAGGTCAGGAAAACCAGATTTCTTTACAAAGAGAGTAAGTGATTTTAAGTGAAGGATCTCTCAATGACTCCCAGAAATTTTATCAATGTTGTCTTTTTGTTACCTCCATAATTAATTGTTATTAACTGTCACCCACATCTCCTGTCAACAGTAGGCAGTCTCTCATCTTGACAGACCAGATTTATATGAAGTTTACTTGGTAGAACTTTCTAATACTGTCAAGGGAATGCTTCTGATAAGAGTTTGGTATTATTTTTTGTCTTAACCTTTCATATTTGACATTCTTAATAATTGGCTATAAAAGTAACAATTTGGTCAGTAGTTAAAAGTGATCATTAGGCTTACAGGAGCTGAGGATTGCAAAAAGCATTAACTAAATGTCCTGAAGATGTCCATGCTGTCATAGAAGTATGGCCACAATGGCCTTCAATTTCTTGAGAACACAAAAAGCTGGAGATTTTTGGAAGAAGTTGCCCTTGTGAAATCTCTTGTACACACACAACTTCAAATTCTGCTCTGATGAAGGAGGGTGGCAACAACTTTCCTTGTGAAAAATCCACAGAGGTGACATATTTACACATTCCTACACTGGACAAAGCGAATACATGTATCTGGGAAGCTGGTATATAAGTGTTTCATTTAAACCATTTCTATATGATTATCTCTTGGAAAGAGCAGTAGTTAAAGCAATAAAATTAAGAAGTACAATTATTTCTAAATTGTTTTAATTTATATATGTATGTATATATGTATGATTTTATTATCATCTGTCAATTCAATAATATGCCACTCACAAAACCATGGAGTATCACATTTGTGAGAACTGGTTGGATTTTATTTCCTGGTTTGATTTCTCAGGGGATTTTTCCAGAATTTCACAGGTTCCTGGTTAACGTATCACAGGCCTATGTCCCTCTGCTCTCAGGCTGCGGCAATTCCAGTTATATTGGAAATATTAAAGGTTATTATCCCCTATGCCAAACTTAAACTTCAAGTGTGTTTGTGTGTGTGACTTTATCTGAACATGTAATGATCTAGGCCTACTCTGGTTGCATGTTCACTTCAAGCATTTACTGCTCCTGCTTGAATGGGAAAGGACCAAGAGCAATGTGAGCAATGTGCAGAGTCCTTACCTGTTAGTCCTTGTGTTTTATTTCTTAAAACTCCCATATCTCTGAAGGTTGTAGAGAAGGGAAGAAGAAAACTGCTTAACTTCCCTGAAGTTTCCAGGTGACAGGCTGCAGTAATTTAAAAGACAGTTAAATATGTAGTCAGTGTTTCATTTGAAATTGATTATTTTTCTTCTGTAATTAACTCAGGTTAAGTTAAAAATTTTTTATCATGGGGAATATTAAGGGCAGTTTTGGGGTACGTATGTGGTGAATAATCTGAGCTAAGTCAATAGAGACAGCCAATAAAGAAAATAAAACGTAAATTTAGTTTTTCTATTTAAAGAATTCTCCATCTGTATCCTTGAGAGCTTGTTTGGAGGTTCTAGCAGGGGAGCGCAGCTACTCGTATACCCTTGACCGAAGACCGGTCCTCCTCTAGCGGGGATGGTCGTCCTCTTGGACCTAGCGCGCAGCTTCGGGAGGGACGCACATGGAGCGGTGAGGGAGGAAGGGGACACCCACCTAGCCAGCCAGATCAGCCGAATCAACCCTGGTGATCAATGGGGTGACAGACGTCGCAGCCAGATCGCTCCATCTGTATCCTAATATCATTTTACATAGTCAGAAATCCTAAATTTAAGAAGTTATCAACATCTTTTTTGTTTTGATCTATTCAATGGTCTCTAAATCCAATGGTCACTAAATCCTTCAGTTGATGGTTACATCATTGTTCCTCCACCTGGAACATTTGTTTTCTCTCATAAGATATTTTTATTTTATTTTATTTTAGATTTCTTTATTTTTTATTGAAAAGGAGGCTACACAGAGAGAAGGAGAGACAGAGAGGAAGATCTTCTGTCCGATGGTTCACTCCCCAAGTGGCCGCAATGGCTGGAATTGAGCCAATCCGAAGCCAGGAGCCAGGAACCAGGAGCTCTTCTGGGTCTTCCATGTGGGTGCAGGGTTCCAAGGATTTGGGCTGTTCTCGACTGCTTTCGCAGACCACAAGCAGGGAGCTGGATGGGACGCAGGGCCACTGGGATTAGAACCGGCGCCCACATGGGAGGTGAGGACTTTAACCATTATGCTATTGCACCAGGCCCCATTACATTTTTTTAATTAATGTAAAGAGATTTCATTTAATTTAAAAATACCGTTATAAGTTGGCAATCATTTTTCTTCCCTTACCCTTTTCTTCCTTTCTTTTTATATATTTTCTAAGACATAGTTTCAATTGCTTCTAAAATCATAGGTTTAATTCAACCCTATTTAGAATGTTCAGCAAGTAAACAGTAGGGAGATCACTATTTCACAGAAATGAAGAACACTCCATTTTTTTCTATGCATTTTTATATTCTGTATTGACTGACAAGTGTAAAAACACATGTGCTTTTGTTTTGTTTTGTTTTGTTTTTGAGATCGGCATAACCTACTAAGTAAGCATAATGGGTTACCGTTGCATCGATGTTGTTGCAAAAGACAGGATTTTATTATTTTTTTGCAACTGAATAATATTCCATACTTCATACATATCACATTTGCTTTGTCCAGTCATTACTTGATGGATGTGTGATTTAATTCCATATCTTAGCTATTTTGAATTGAGTGGCAATGAACATGGGATATATATGACATGTTTTCCTTGGGTAAACTTTTAGGAATGGTTTGGCTAGGTCATATTGTAGATCTGTTTTCAGATTTCTGAAGAATCTGAATACTGTCTTCCATAATGGTTTTGGTTTACATTCTTAGCAACAGTGGATTAACATGGTTTTCCCCTAAATTTACTAGCATTTAGAATTTTTTATTTCTTTATTATAGGGATTCTGTGTGGGTTTAAAAGAAAACTCATAATGTTTTTTATTTGCATTTCCCTGATTTCTAGAATCACTGATCACTTTTTCTTGAATGGATTGGGCCACTTGAATTTTATCCTTTGAAAATGTTTGCTAATGTTCTTTGCCCATTTATTCTTTATTTCAATTTCATTTTTAACCAGCATTTAGCAAATCCAATATGATTTTAAAACAAAACTAAATGCTCTGGCACCTTCCCTTTTCAGCCCTGTCAGATTAGTCCTTCTTTCCCCTTTATCTCTCTCTTTTTATAACTTTTCAGATAGTATTTTAGATTTACACTATGATAAATGACTTCACCAAGTAATAGGCTCCACAAGTAAAAAGCACAAAGACCTTAGTTTCATGGGGATACAGATACTGAGGATAAATACTAATTGAACAGAAAAGTGAATTTTTACCAATATATAGTCAAGTATAAAGTAATCAGAAACAATTAAAACCATCGTAGTAATACATTATTACCCATTACATTGACAAATACACAACATATCTTTTTACAAACACTGTTTGCCGTGTTACCAATACATACAGATAGTTTGCCCTGCCCATTTCTTAACCAGATTATTTTTGTTGGTGGTGAGTTTCTTAAGCTTTTAGAGATGATGGATATTAATCCTTTATAAGTTGCATAGTTTAGAAAAACATTCTTCCATTCTGTCAGCTATCTCTGCACTATATTAAGTGTTTTACTTGCAATGTAGAAATATCTTAGTTTGATGTAATAGTGTTTGTCTTTTTATTTTTGTGGCTTATGCATCTGAGGTCTTTCCAAAGAAATCTTTGCCTATGGAAAATGTATTGTAGTGGTTTCCTAATGCTGCATTAAAACAGAATAGATCTAGACTGCTAAGGAAACTTGATTGAATCATGAGTGTATAGTCCATCTCCAAGAAGTCAAAAGTGTTCAAGTTACATATTCAACAGGCGTATCTCTAGAGTTACCCTCTTCATAACTTCTAATAGCCAATTAATGCATGATCACACAGTAGTTCATCTAATTAATGTCACTAATTTTGTTGTAGCAAAAGTCATTCTGGACAATTCAAGGAGAAAACAAGCTTATAAATGGATGAAGCTACAGATCTGAGTATTTTTAAATTTATATATGAATATATATTTTAAAAATCTAAAGATTATGCTTACAAAAACAGAATTTTCTATAACAAGGTCTGAATTTCATGCTATCGTTCTGTCATTCTCTTCTCCCATTAAGACACACATAGTGAATTCAGCGAAGAGAACTAATGTTGAGAAGGACACAAGGTTGTAATCCAGAATTTTGCAACATCTATAAACTGTATTATATAAAGAATTGTTAAGTAATAGAGACTTTTACTCAGGAAAGGTAAGCCTTTAGAAATATGCTCAACTAAAAATCAAAAGTATCTTTCTTTGATCATTGATTCTGACTAAATAAAAGGGCCCCAAACTGTATCTCCACAAAGGGAAGAACAATTTCTGTTTGCGATTCATTTGAACTTGAGGGATCACTGATTCAATCAGGCAGAAGTTTCAGGGAAGAGTTTAGCACTGAACAAAATGAGAAAACCTGAGTGTTGGGGATAACGATTGCCTGTACTCATGTTGACTTGGTTATTATTTTCTTCTTAGAATAAATGTGCTTTCCTTGTCACCAGTCACTCCCTTCAGTTTTCTGCTCTCGGAGATTGGTGTCATCTTGTCTTTGTTTACCATCTAAGACAGGCTTCCATCCCAGACACTTCCATCCTCACAATGAGTAATCACATTTCCTCAGGGGCTTCATGTAACTATCCTGCTCCTTCATCAGGACACAACCAGAAATGATATTTTGGTTTATCTTTGCCCTCAATACACTGGATAATATTACCCTATTTACTTTTGCAAATATCCCATTGATTCTTTAAAAAAAACCATTGTTTTTTTATGATGCAGTTCCTAAGGTTCCTGGATTTCCTCTTTCACCTTTTCTCTCCCTAGTGCCCCCAACTGTTTTCCACTTTATTATGACAAGAGTTTAGTCCTTCAACAATCATCACAAATTCATAATTCTTTTATTTAAATGAATCCTGACATTGTTGGTATAGAGAGTAATAGAAAGTCTGGCATTTTATTGTCAAGTTATATTTAATAGTTTAATTGGAAGTCCATCTTTTATTCAGAAGTAGAGGCGCATAGTGCAATGTATCTCCACTTTATGGGATACTTGTCTACATTATATAGTTACTCTCACTCTCTCTATCTTATGCTCTCTCTCCCTCTCTCTCTCTGTAGATATAGATTTAGATATATACATTTACATATTTACCTAAAGGAGTATTAAACCTGTGATTGTCAAGTGAAAAATACCTCTGTTAAATTAGAAAAGAAATGATAATGTGGGAAGTATAACCGTTCTAAATCTGTGGACTTAATTAAATTTTTTCAATTCACATAAAAAAATAAAAAAAGAATATAATAATACTTCTTAACTAGACCTCACACTATACTGATGTCCCAATCGCTTCTTTACTTCCTTTGCTTTTCAAAAGTTATTCTTGTGCTAACATTTTCAGTAAAAAATTAATTAATTACTATTAGTATTTTCTAGCCAGGACTGAGTTATTCGCTAAATAAAAAAGTGACAAATAAAAGAATTGCAGGTTCAATGAGAATAAGGCTAAGATCTGTTAGAAATGATCAGATGAAAGGATGGATGTGGCTTGGTGCGGTAGCCAAGTGGCTGAAGTCCTCGTTTTGCATGTGACAGGATTCCATGTGGATACCAGTTCATTTCCCTTTATGTATAGACTAAATTGCTGCTATCATTTCTTATAAAAGTATTTTGACTCATGGATCTTGAGTTGGGAAGTAAAATTTGTGTTTTTCATTTTTATCTGTTAACTTTATTTTCCATAATTTACGGAAGTTCATTCACACTTCTCGGCATTTCAAGTTAAAGACCATTCTCAGCATAACTTATCCTTTCCTATGAACTTTTTGAATATTATATTTCTACACTTGCTTTTCATTATGCATTGCTTACATTATTTATAAATGTGGTAAAATACAAGAATAAAGGTAAGATATCAAAGATTGAATGCAATAATTCATAATGGAGTCAAATTTAGTCCTAAAGTATTTCATTGATAAAGTTGTTACTGAGTAATCCTGTGCACTATAGGTGCACAAGGAATTCCTGGAGAAGCACATTCCTGCATCTTGACTCATAAAATCCAGATGGAGAAAGAGAGAGAGAGAATGAAAGAGAGAGAAAAATCTTTGATCCACGTCTTTACTTCCCAAGAAGACTTCCATTTAACAGGGAATTTATTGGGCTTCCTGTACCATATAGTTGGGGGGATGGAAATCAGCCCAATAGCTCAGTGGCTAAAATCCTCACTTTGTAAGCACTAGGATTCCATATAGATGCTGCTTTGTGTCCCCGCTGCTCCACTTCCCTTCCAGTTCCCTGCTCCTGGCCTGGGAAATTAGTAGAGGATGGCTCCAGCATGGGAGAACCAGAGGAATCTCTTGGCTCCTGGTTTCAGATCAGTTCAGCTCTGGCCGTTGTGGTCACTTGGGGAGTGAACAACAGATGAAAGAGCCTTCTGTCTCTCCTTCCCTCTGTAAATCTGCCTTCCCAATAAAAAAATTTAAAAAAGGAAAAAGCAAGTACCTGTGCTTAAATTGCTTTTGGAAACCTGTCTTTCTAGTTTAACATCACCAGAAAAACACATACGAATCTCTTCAGTTGATCATTGCATTTTAAATAGGGCAGAGCAAAGAAGTCTTGGGTTTTGGAATGAGGAAGGTATATCTCAATCAATTACTAAGTAATAACCTCAATGAGCTAATTAATCTCTGGAGATCCTATTTGTCTATTATACAAAATAGTGACATACACAATGAGATAATTGTTGGGTTAAGAGATTAGAGAGGAGCCCATGGCAAAGAAGTTTATTTTTACTGAGTTATTCTCAAGTTTTCACTCTGATACATCCCCAATCTTGCCAAGTTTTATGGCTTATAAAATAATTTTTTTATATTTTCTGAAATGCTGTTCTTGAAAGTATTGGTCTTCATCTTGTGCTACTAAAATAGTAGACATCCCATGAGGGCATGGCTGAAAGGATTTTTATGGTGAGTATGTATTGAAATGCGGGAGAAACATAGTGTAGTTCTTGCTTATTTATTTTCCAGACATCAGAAAACAGTCAAGAAAACTGCAGGTGATACAAACAGGATTATTTCATTGAACGGAAGTGAATTATGGAAGACCAAGAGGACCCAAACTGGAACGCATTTACATGCTTTAATGCTTTGCATTTTACTCAGCGCATTCTCTATATGAAGGCACTCCAAAGCATTTGTGGAAGAATGGAATTAAAAGACAAGCATACTCTGATACAAAAGAATTTGGATATTTATTTATATATTTTTAATAAAACACATTTTCCATAAAAAAGTTGTTACTGAGGAAATTACACAGATAGAATATTTGATGAATTGAGGCAAAGTTTATCATACATTACAATTTTCACCTGGCCACCAATACTGTCTGCCTGCTAGTAGTTATATTCTTGCATAATCCTGTCTTTAAATAATTTGCTTCTCATTATATTACAAACAATGTTGATGTCTGTCTTGAGACGAATCTGTTTCCCTCACTGTGTTTGATGAACCACAATGTCACATTCAGGAGAACAATTAAGCCAGGAAACGATGGAACCTTCAGATTAGTTGAAGCTATCAATCTGATAGTCATTCAATTGCAATTCTTCAAGCATCCATGGAACTTTGAAATAGATCCTTCCCTAAGAAAAATGCCAGTACTGACCAAGTCATGGATTCAGGAAACCATGCTCTGATTCCTGATCCAGGATTCCTGATCCACAGAAACTGTGAGATAATATGTGTGTGCTGAAAGCCCAAAGAATAGGAATAAATCAAATAAATAAGGAAACATAGTCATTATAATTACCATTATAATGTTTTGAAGTGATTTTGAGAAAATAATCAGCTGTTAAATAAATGCTTTGTTGAACCTAATCATTTATACATGCTTTTCATTGATACTCTTGTATTTTAAGCTGAAATGAAATTATTCCAAACTTACAATAATTTTAATTTCATATATAATAATTTATTCAACCATATGTTTAAAGAATATTTTTAGAGTTTTATTTATGAACCAGCATACTGGTTCAATAGGCTAAGCTTCTACCCTCAAGCACCAGCATCCCATACAGTCACTGGTTTCTATCCCAGCTGCTCTCCTTCTGGTCCAGCTCCATGCTTATGGCCTGGGAAGGCAGAAGAGGATGGCTCAGGTCCTTTGGTCCCCAGTACCCACATGAGATACCCAGAGGGGGCTCCTGGAACCTGGATCGTTGCTCCTTGCTTCAGAAAACTACTCTCTCTCTCTGTTGTGGACATTTCTGCAGTGAACCAGCAGATGGAGATCTTTCTGTCTGTGTCTCTCATGTTCTCTAAATCTGTCTTTCAGATAAAAATAAGTAAATCTTTTAAAATATATATCTATTCAAATGTGAGAGTTACAGAGAGAGATGCAAAGACAGAATGAATCTCCCATCTGCTGGTTCACCTTCCAAAAAGCTGTACATCCAGAACTGAGCAAATCTAAAACTAGGAGACAAGTGTTTTGTCCAGGTCTCCCATTTAGGACCAATATCACATTGCTGCTCCAAGGTAATCAGCATGAAGCTGGATCAGAAGTGGAGCAGCCACGACACAAACCAGCACCCATTGACATGTCAGCTCTGGAAGTGGCAGCTTTACTATGTGACAACGCCAGCCCTTAATATACTTTTTATCAAATATGTTGATTTTGATGTGTATATACAAACAAATGCACATAAATTATTTTTTACACTTTGTCAGTGGTTAGAACTACTTGACATACTGAATCTTCTCACTTTAATGCTCAATTATTTTACTATTAAGACAAATATTCACTGCCATTCCATGATGTGTATTATTTTGGGGGTTTAATATGCTTTCCTCTGTTACTAGATTTTTCTAAAAAAATTACTATAATACAACATGAAGGAAAAGTATTGAGGTGGAACATAAACAGAGGGAAGCATGATCCTTTGCTGGAACTATATGGATGGGACTATCCTTTCCTGGAACTATAGCGTTCCTCATGTTAATTGTAAAAAGAGAGACTTCTAAATAAAACACAAATAGCAGCTACTACATCTAGGACTCATACAAAAGTATCTAAAGAAGAAATCGAGCAGTGTGGTGCTGAATGCTGAGGAAATTTGTCTCCACACTGCTGAAGAGATAACTTGACACATGCTGATAGGAGACAGAGGCTCACTGTGTTGTTGAAGCAGAAGCAAGAAACTGGATGGAACTAAAACTTCTAGGAAATGAAATCTGAATTTTAAAAGTCAGTGAGAGATAACTGGGGCACCAGTGGACTTCCCCGCAGTGCACCTGAAGAGGAAACACTGATCCTCATCAGGAGGTTGCCTGAGCTACGAGTTCTGCATGTCAGAGAGAAAAAGGGGGAAAGCCCATTCAAACAAAAGAGAAACTGCTTCTTTTGGTTATTCATCAGTACCCTTCATGAATCCTCTGCTAGCATAGCTGAATCTTCTTCCCCAAATGTCACATTACAACTCCAATATCACCAAGAATGACAAAGAATAAGAGATTTGGATGATTAGAGATCAGATGTAAAAAAATACTAATACTTTTTGTACTTTCAACACATTGCATGGACATACCAGAATTTATGAATTTCCGTGATGATGTTCTAGTTTGGAGCTGTTGTAAACAAAATTCATATAAATATTTATGTGTAAATCATTCATTATTCACATGTGTTATCATTTCTCTTGAATAAGTAGCTAAGGTGGAAATTGTTGTGTCACAAACATCCATTTAACCCTGTAAGGAAGTGAAAAAATGGTCTCCTAAACAGTCTTGTCGTTTTCACTCCTTCTGGCAATATTAACATACAGACCTACTATGCACAATTAAGTGTATATGTTAGCCCCAGGTACCAAACTGCATTTGACATCACATCTTCTAAGGCCAGATTCATCATCTAGCTGACAGAACAGTACCTTAAAATGTATCTTACTTACAAATGCTATCTGTAAAAATTTTTAATTTTAAGAATGACTGATAGCTTATTCTTTAAAGATGGGTGAAACCTACAAAAAGTTCATTTTAAAAGGAATGAAAAGCTAAAATTAAAGCCTGTGGTACAAAGCAGAAGCAATTGGCTTTTAATTCATGATGCAGTGGTGCACAATTGTGTAATCAAATTCTGGTAGAGGAAAAGGATCACAGTTAATTTTCTTTAGAAAGTTTCCAGAATGCTACACTCACCAATAATCTCAGAGCTTTCTTCGTTACTCTCTCTCTGATTCCTTCTCTTATATTTTTTCATATATGTTTTTTAAAATTAGATCAATTTTCTTTAGCACTGAATTTCTTCCTATCTTCTCTCATTTCATATTTAATTATCTCTTCATATTTAATGAAGAAAAGCACCTGATTTATTGACCCTGAAATGTATTTTCTGAAATATTCTGAAAATACAAATTTGGGAGCATTAACTTTTTGAAATACATATGGGAATAATAACTGAAAAAGCAAGTGAGAGAAAACAGTGCAAACTTCCTATCACATAACCCAGTGATCAGACAGTTGGGTTCTTATTTGCCAAAGTAATATGAGAACTCCCAAGTTCATTGAAAAATTGCTCATAATATTCAAGATATTGAACAAACACAATTGCCAAAAATGCATGAAAGGAGAAAAACAATGTGGTATCTATACCTACACAATGCAATGCAATTCAACTTTTATGGTGAAGGGAATCTTATCATTTGTGACAATGTGGATGAACCCAGAGGACATTTTGTTAAACGAGTAAGCCAGGCACAGAAGATTTCCTCTGCTCACTAACACTTGTATGTGGGATCCACACAACATGAGCTCATAGCAGCAGAGAGTAGAGTGGTGGTTACCAAAAGTTGCAGGTTAGATTTGGGTTGATGCTAATGGAAGATGCTAACTTTTACCAAGCAAAGGGACTAAATTAAAGAGATTACAGTTTATAGCAATGTACTGTATCCTGGAAAACTGCCAAAAGTAGGCTTCATGTGTTCTCACCACAAAAATAGCAAGAAGTGTGTGAGGTTGTGTGTCAGTTATTCTGATTGAGTCATTTCATGGCATATGCAAATACAAATGGAATGAAAAGACATGTACTGGGGAGCAAAACAATGTTAAAGTAAATGCACAAGTTCTTGTGTTATTTAGTGTCATTATTTTTGACTCTCAAGTGTGTTAGTATCTTATAATCTTTCTTTAAAAAAGTCTTTCCAACTATTTAGTTATTATTTCATTTTATTTGAAAGATGCAGAAACGGAGACATAAAGAGTTCTCCTATCTACTGATTCCTGCCTTAAATATTTACAAGGGTCAAAGCTTGCCAGGTCAAAGCCTGGGTTCCCTGGACTCAATCTAAGTCTCCCTCATGTGTGGTAAAGCCTCAAGTCCCTGATCCATCAATCAGTGCCTACCAGGATATTCATTCCTAGGAATGAATTGGAACTCAAGCTGAGACTCAAACTCAGCACTCTGATATGGGCAGCAGGCACCACAAGTATCATTTTGGACCTCTTTACCAAAAGTCCATCCTCAAATATTTGTTTTTATTTTTTTAAAGTATTGAAGGCTCTTGTATGTTTAAATTTTGAAACACATAGAAGGGTTTTTCCATGAAACTACCTTTCCTGCAATAAGACCAGTATCTGTCCTAAGCAGCTCTGTGACTATATACAAAGGTTAATCGTTTCATAGCTCAGGTGTCTTTGCCAAGTCAGCATTCCTGAGTGATATGTTAATGCAATAATTTTTATCTGGGAAACAAAAACTGGGTGAATGTTTGCATATTTTCTGAAGTCATGTGTTCAGAATTAACAGTATAGGAAAAAGCAAAAAGGGACTGAATATAAAAAATATAGGCTCCTTATTACACTCAGTAAAGATATAGTGGAAACAAATGCAAAATCAGACAGTCAAGCTTTGGAAAAAGAACCTGCATAAATTACTCTACAACCTTTGAAATCTAGATAGCTGTACGATGATAAAAGAGGGCAAAGTATTACAACTTTATTTGATACAAGATTTAGTTTTATTTGGGAGAGTAATCTTGAAAGCACATTAAGTAATGGAGGAGTTCATGTCATGGTGTTTCTGTTCTGTCACCTCTATGAAGTGTCCCTGTAAGCCTGGCACCAGCAGGTTGAGCCATGGATTTCACACTTAAGGTAAACAAAATAGAGTATTTAAGTTAAAAGCAAAAATATAATTCCCAAAAGTGTAAACAGCAAAGGAAGTTTACACACAGATTAGTATATCTAAGAGAATCACAAAGAAAACCAGTTTCTTTACCAAGAGAATACAGAATTTAAAGTGAAGATTCTCTGAGTGACTCCCAGATATACTTTTATATATAATGACTTTTTTGTGGCCTCTATCATGGATTATTATTAACTGTCACCCACATCCCCTGTCAACAGTAGCCAGTTTTTCATCTTAACAGTCTCAGTTTGCAATAGGACTTTAATATTATTTTTTGGCTTAATTTTTCTGATTTGACATTTTAAAACACTGGCAATAGAAGTAACAATTTGGCCAGTAGTTAAAAGTGATTACTAGGTTTATAAACTCTAAGGATTATAAAATGCAGCAATTAGATCTCATAGTGTCCAGGCAGTCACAAAAGCATGACCACAATGGCCTTCAACTTGCTGAAATTCTGAAAAGCTGAAGAGTTTTTGGAAGTTTTCTTTCTAACATCTCTTGTACATGCACAACCTTTGAATTCTGCTCTTAATCTTACACATTAATCCAAAAGTGTAGTTCAAAATAACATCACTCTGCATTTCTCACCCCAAAAATATCCCTTGCTGAAAATTTCTCAATCTGCATGATGAGAGTAGGTCTTAAGTTTCAGAATGTCTCTCACTAAGTCACACACACTGTCCAGCTGACAGGCTGAGAGGAGGGACTGTTCACATGTGGAAAAAATGACCCCAGGGCCAAAGAGGTGCAACCTGCTGACATTAGTGTTGGAGGATGAGAGACGTGAAGGTCAGCTGAAGTTTTCAAATAGAGAATCAAATCCAAGGATCAGAGACAGCTAATAAATTCAGCTTATGATCTACCGTACTTAGTTTAGGTTTCACAATTAAGAAGAAAGTAACTGATCCAACCACAAAATGAATGTGGGATTTTCTCTATTATGTGGATTTTTCTCTAGAAGTTCCTTTTTAATCTCTAGTTAGTGTCATTTATTGACAACATTGAACACATGTGAGTGTCCAGGAGAACCAAAATGCGATAACTAAATAATTAGTAACCTTTTTGCTAAGATAAGCTGTATCATTTATGGTGCTGGAGATACAAATGTAATATTCAGCCTTTATCAATATCCTGGGGAGATTTTGCACACTGCAGGATTGTTAGAATCCACTCATGATCCAGGGCACAAGCTCCCCACCACCTGACCTGACCTCAGTTTCTCACCATGGAACAAGCCTAGTCAGCATCTTTCCTCTGCGTCCTAGTGAGGTGTGGGAGGGTAGCAGCAGCTTTCCTTATCAAAAAGCCACAGAGGTGACGTATTTACACATTTCTACACTGAACAAAGATAATATATGTATCAGGGAGGCTGGTATATAAGTGTTTCATTGATATCAACTCTAACAAGATTTTCCCTTGGAAAGAGTAGTAATTAAAGCAATGAAATTAAGAAGAAAAATTATTCCCCAAATATTTTAAAATAATATTATATATATGCCCATATATTTGCATATGTATGATTTTTATTATTATGTATTAACCAATATTGCCAATTATGAATTCCCTTTCAAACAGTTACATTCTCATGTTCAGGCCACACAGGGTTTGAGTATCAGGGAAACAGCATGTCTGCAGTCACAGCCACACCAGCCCAACTCCCTCTGCCCTCATGCTGGGTCACTTCCAATTGGACCAGTAATACTACAGGTGGTCATCCCCCATGCCAAACTTGAGCTTTAACTGTGTGTGTGTCTTTCTTTGGGCATATAATGATCTATGCTTACTCTGGTTCCATGCTCACTTGAAGACTTTATTACCTTTACCTTAGTAGCAAAGAGCAAAGTACAGATTTGTCCCTGCTATTCCTTTCTGTTTCCTTATTTGTTAAAACTCCTGTATCTCTGTAGGGTGCAGTGAAGCAAGGAAGAAAGCTGCTCAACTTCTCTGAAGCTTTTAGGTGTTTAGAAGACACTTAAAAGATATATTTAGTGTTTCATTTGAAATTTATTATTTTCCTGCTGAAATTAACTCAGGTAAGTTAAGAAATTTTTATCAATGGGAAAGTTAAGGGCAGTTTTGAGGCGCGCGAGTGTGTGTGTGTGTGTGTGTGTGTGTGTGTGTAAGATGGACTATGAAGGATTTGAGGTAGGTCAGAGATAGCCAATATAAGAAAATAGATCATGAATTTAGTTGTTTTGCATTAAAGATTTCTCCATCTGTATCATAGTCTATCCTTTTACATAGTCAGAAAATCTAAAGGATTCTTATCGTTTATAATCCTCTAAAATTGTAAGTATTGGGACTTCTTACACTATGTTCTTCAGAAATTGTCTGGCTCAATTTCTTTTTCTTTTGGCTCTGTTCCATGGTCTCCATATTACTACTAGGTCCTTGAATTGGTAGTGATATCATTGTTCCTCTACCTGGAACATTTGTTTTCTGTCTGGTGACATTATTTTTATCACTATAAAGATATTTCATTTATTTACTAGCTACAATTATAAGATAGTAGCAAATATCTTAACTTCTCCCTTTTCTTCTTTTCATTTTTATTTTAATTGTTCCTAAAGCATAATTTCAGTTGCTTGTATAATCACAGGTTTAATCTGCCACTATTCAGAATATTCAGCAAGTAAACAGTAGAAAGATCAGAGTTCCACAGAAATGAACAATATAAAATTCCATTTTGTTTCTTTGCTTTTATATTCTGTATTAACTTACACGTTTAAAGATATGATTTTTGCGTTTTTTTAGATTGGCATAATC
Organism: Ochotona princeps; assembly: GCF_030435755.1. Lineage (NCBI taxonomy): Eukaryota > Metazoa > Chordata > Mammalia > Lagomorpha > Ochotonidae > Ochotona > Ochotona princeps. The sequence goes on from NC_080832.1 coordinate 114,616,100, forward strand.
TACTTAGCATAACAGGCTCCAGTTGTATCCATTTTGTTATAAAAGCCAGGATTTTATTCTTTTTTTTTTACAACTGAATAATATTCTATAGTTTATGTATGTCATTTTTCTTTTGTCGAGACATTTGTTGATGGACATATGATTGAATTTCATATCTGAGCTTTTTTGAATTGAGTGACAGAGGGAACATGGGGTATATACAATACTTTTACCAGCTGATCGCATTTCACTTGAGTAAATTTGCAGGAGTGGACTGAACAGATCAAATTGTAGATCTGTTTACAGATTTCTGAGGACTGCATATTGTCTGTCATGAAAGTTGTTGGCTTACATTCCCAATAACAGTGCATTAATATACATTTTCCCCTAATCTTTGCCGGCATTTAGAGTTTCTTGGTGTCTTCCTTATAGCATTCTAATTGGGATGAAATGAAACCTTCTTATGACTTTTATTTGTATTTCCCTAATTAGCTAGTGATCATGAGTATCTTTTCATGGCTCTATTGGGCCATTTGAATTTCATCCTTTGAAAAATGTCAGTCCTTGTCCTTTGCCCATTTGTTCTTTATTTTAATTTTATTTTTAATTAGTATTTAGCAATCCAATATAATTTTCAAACAAAATTACATTTCCTGCACCTGCCCTTTCCACCTCACTCAAATCTGTCCTTCTCCATTCCCCCCCCCTTTTTTAAATTTTCTGATAATCTATTTTAGATTTACACTGGGACAAATGACATAATACTTTACCAGTTAAGAACTAGAACAAGTTAATAGCAAAAAGACCATAGTTTATTGGCAACACAAACAGCGGGTATACACAATAATTGAATACAAAAATATTTTTTTACCCATAGACAATCAAGTATATAATAAAATTAATTAAATTCGTATTACTATAACTTTCTTAACCATTAGTTTGAGAAACACATAAAACACATTTTACAAACAATATTTGCAGTGCTACCAATACACACATAAAGTTTGCCCATTTATTAACCATGTTGTTTTTTGTTGGTGGTGAGTTTCTTCAGCTTTTACAGTTACTGGATATTAATCCTTCATGAGTTGCATAGTTTACAAAAATATTTTCTTATTCTGTCAGCTTTCTCTTCAGTCTGTTAAGTGCATTGTTTTTGATGCCAAAACATCTTTACTTTTATTTACTTTTAATTTTATTCGCTATGCTTCTGGAGTCTTTCTCAAGAAATATTTGTCTATGCCAATTTATTGCAGTCTCCCTAAAGTTTGGTGATAATATTTCATAGAGTTAGGTTGCTAAGGAACTTGATTTGAGTCACAAGGATCCACTTAAGTTACAAGAAGTTAAGAAATTAAAATTAACTTCTTAGCAACAGGTTCATAAACAATCATTCTAGTAGTTCATCTAATGAATTTTGCCAATTTTGTTTATCAAAGGTAGTTCTGGACAATTCAGAGAAAAAAGTAGGCTTGGAGATGGATGAAGTTACAAATCTCAGTATTTTATGAATCTAAATATACATAAAAATTCTAAATATAAAATATATAAGTATATTTTAGATATTACTCATACAAAGAAGGAACTTTCTACATTAAGATCTGAATCTCATGCTCTTCACCCATTGAGACACATATGATGAATTAAGCCTAGAAGACCAGTGCTGGGAAGGACACAAGGTTGTAGTCCACAGTTTTGCAACATCTGTAAGTTGTAAAGTATGAGGAAAGGTTAAGAAATAGAAGATATTTTACTTAGGGAATGGAAGCCATCAGGAATACATGACAGGTAACCTACCTTTAAATACAAAAAGGACCATCAATTTGATGAGAATTGAAACTATGTGATCTATTAGTAGAAATAAGACCACTCTGAATTAATTTTAAAGTAGGTTAAATTCAATATGTTCAAGTAAAAATATAAAGTATCTCTTCAATTGTTGATTATAACTTATCAAAAAGATCCAAAATATATCTCCACAAAGGGAAGAGAACTTTCTGAGATTCAGTGGAACTTGAATGATCATTGATGAGATTACAGCAGTCAGAAGTTTCAGGGGAGAGCTCAGCACTGAACAAAGGGAGGAAACTTGAGCTTTAGGAACAACTATTGCCTGCACTCACACTGATGAGGTTCTTAGTTTATTCTTGGGTACATGTGCATTCAGGTCACCTGTCAAGCCATCATCTTGCCTTTGTTTACCATCTAAGACAGTCACTGCCATTATCACAACGAGTAATCACTTTTCTTCAGGGGAATCGTATAACTAACCTGCTCCTTCATCAGGGCATAACCAGAAATGATGCTTTGGTTTAAATCTTTGCCCCAAATAAGCCAGGTAATACTTTCCTATTTACTTTTGCAAAGATTCCATTGACTCCTTTCTTGGTAAGTTGTTACTTTTTCCGATACAGTTCCTTAGGCTCAACAATTCCCCATTTCACCTCTTTACATCACCTCCCATTCCCCCCTCCCCCTCACACTGTTTTACCCTATACTGTAACAAGAGTTTAGTCTCTAAATAATAGTCACAAGTCCATCATTCTGCCATGTAAGTGTATTCTTACATTGTAGGTAGAGAGAATTATAGAAATTCCAGTATCCTATTGTCAAGATATATTTAACAGTTTCATTGGGAGTCCATCATTGATTTGAAAGTAAAGACTCATAGTGTATTGCAACTTCTATGCAACTCTATGGTTATTCTTTGTTTCAATATGGATGAAGGCTGCCTGACATTAGAGAACATATGATATTTGGGGTTTTTTTTGTTTGGTTTATTTTACTGAATATATGGTATATGGTTGAGACCATTTTGATGCAAACAGTTGAATTTCATTCTTTTTAATATCTGAGTACTATTCCTTAGAGGAGATGTAACACAGTTTCTCTATCCACTCCTCTTTCTATGGTCATATGAATTGTTTCCATGTCTTTGCTATGGTTAGTTGTGGTGGTATAAATATAGGATTACAGGTCACTTTCTCATATGTAGATTCCAGTTCCTTTGCTCATATGCAGAGTTCATTTCCTTTGGATATATTCCCAGAAGTCAGATGGCTAGGTTATATAGTGGTTCAATTTCAGTTCTGTCAACTCTCTCCATAGTGACTTTCTTTTTTTTTTTTTTTTAAAGATTTATTCATTTTATTACAGCCAGATATATACAGAGGAGAGACAGAGAGGAAGATCTTCCGTCCGATGATTCACTCCCCAAGTGAGCCGCAACGGGCCGATGCGCGCCAATCCGAAGCCAGGAACCTGGAACCTCTTCCGGGTCTCCCACGCGGGTGCATGGTCCCAATGTATTGGGCCGTCCTCAACTGCTTTCCCAGGCCACAAGCAGGGAGCTGGATGGGAAGTGGAGCCGCCGGGATTAGAACCGGCGCCCATATGGGATCCCGGGGCTCTTCAAGGCGAGGACTTTAGCCGCTAGGCCATGCCACCGGGCCCCATAGTGACTTTCATAGTGGTTGTACTAGCCTAACCTCCCATCACAGTGTAGTAAGATACATTACTGCCCACATCCATGCCAGCACATGTTCTGAATGTAGGACAATCTCACTGGAGTTTGGTGGAATCTTAATGTAATCTTTATTTGCATTTTTCTGATAGCTTGGGAGCCTGATCATTTTTTCCATGTTTATTAGACATTTGATTTTGTTCTTCTGAAAAAAAAAAGTCTGTTCATTTCCTTCATTTGTTTCTTCACACAGTTGTTTCTATGGTTGTCATTGAGTTTCGGAAGCTCTTTGTAAATCCTGAATATTAGTCCCCTATTGGTTATGCAATGTTCAAATATTTTCTCCCATTCTTTTTTTTTTTTTACTTTGGTGATCATTTGCTTTGCTGTATATAACCATCATATTTTGACATGCTTTGATTTTTTTTCTAATTTTTGACAGCCTGTGCTTTTAGTGACTTTTTAAATATTTGCCAATGCCTGTATCTTACAGAATGTATCTGATGTTTACCTCTAACACTATGATGTTTTCTGGTACAGATTTATGTCCTTGATCAATTTAGAGCTGATTTTTGTGAAAAGTGAGATGTGGGAGTCTTGTTTCTTACTGCTTCAAGCTTCTAGCCATTTGTCTTAACAGGTTTTGTTGAAGAGACAGAATTTTCCTTGTCTTATTTTCAGTCATCTTGTTGAAGATTAGTTGGCTCCCTTCTGATGTTTCTATTCTGTTCCATTCATCTTCTCTTTTTCTGTACGAGTACGAGACTGTTTGCATGACCCTGCTCTGTAGTACATCTTGAGGTCTATAATTGTGATTCCTCAAGTTTTACTTTTATTCTTTGGATGGTTTTGGCTGTTTGTGGTCTCTGGTGTTTCCAGATGAACTTTCGTATCACCTATTCTATTTGTGAGCATGTTATTGGGATTCTGATTGAGATTGCAACACTTTGATAATGTTGATCTTGCTAAACCAGGAATTTGGTAAGTTTTTCCATCTTTCAATATCTTCCATTTAAAAAAGTATTTTATATTTTTCATCATAGAAATTTTCCACGTTTTTGGTTAGTTTAAATTCAAGTTATTTAAGATTACTTTGTGCTATTTTAAAGTGGATTATACTCAGAAGTTCTTTCTCAGCCGTGGATTTATTTGTGTGTATCAGTGCCATCGATCTGTGTTAATTAATTTTGTTTCATGCTACTTTGTGGACTTCTTTTGTGAATTCCAATAGTTTCTTGATCAAGTCTTTTGGTTCTCCTATGTACAGAATGAAGTCATCTGCAAATAGGGATAATTTTTATTTCTTATTTACATTTGAATTCCATTTATTTTTTTCCTACTAACTCTAGTGTGGGCTTTCAATACCATATTGAATTCAGTTGTGAAGGTCCACATCTTGTCTAGCTCCAGATTGTAGTGGAAAAGCTTCCAATCTTTCCCATTTACTATGATTCTGGAATCGAATTTTTATATATTGCTTTGACTGTTTTGCAGAATGTTCTTTCTATGCCTATCTTGCTTAGAGGTTTTAGCATGAAGTGATCTTTGGATTTTATTACAATGCTTGACTTAGTCTGTATTTGAGTGTTATTTTGTAAATAGAAAAAAATGCATTCCTATTTATACTAATTGGTAGAATGTGGTTCATGTTTGTAGTTGAAAAATCTTTCTTTTTATATACATATATGCCAAATTTTCTTTACTAATTCATTATATGATGAATTTCTTAATTGAGTCCATACTTCGGCTGTTGTGAATGGTGCTGTGAATGGTGTTGTAGGCATCTCTTTGATTCAACATGTTCGTGACTTTTGGGTACATACTCAGTAGTGGGATTGCTGGATCATAAGATAAGTCTATAACATGTTGACTGAAATCAGCCTGACAAAAAAAGATAAATGCCACATGATCTCCCTTAAGTTTTTGGAGCTAAAATTAAACTTTAAAAGTACTGAAAAGACTATGAATTGCCTGTGCTGCAAATATTTTTTTGTCAAACTGTTTTAGATAAATTGGTTACTAGGATATTACACTACAATAGGATTAGTTAGCTGTAATAATTTTAGTTTATTAGAGGTACTTGTCCCTGCCACCATGCTGAAAATCTGTTCTGATTGAGAGATGGGTGCTGAAAGAATGAGAGACCCAATAATAGGATGCAATCAAATGGAGACCAAGGTCTCAAGGCTTAGCAGCACAAGAGCCGATGCTACCCAGTATCTCAGTAACCAGATTCTGTCATAGAGATTAAGTTAGTTATTAGAGTTTGTGTGGAGAACATCAGACCTGAAATATTTTCAAATATTGTACCCATCATGAAATTATACATGAGGAATCTCAGACAATAATCTTATGCATTCATAACACATCATGAATAAAGGGTCAATCATTACTTTACATGTTGATTTATAGTTTTATTTATTGGACCCCGAATCATATTCATGGGGTGATGGGTTGCCTGCTGGTCCCATACTGACCGATAGTCCAAGTTACCTTATAACTATTACGTAAATATTCCTCTAGAGAGACAAAAGCCATATACAATGGTTTGCCTAGCATCCAGTGTGTGTCTGTGGTTTTGCCTCAAACATCTATGGGAACATGGGGTGCCAACATATCAACACTATCTCCCTTGAAGTATCTCTGAAGGAAGTCACAACCTGAAACATAGGCACAGGCCAAATACAGGGAAGCCACAACTCTAACAGGCAGCAACAGACCTCCAACAAATGGTTGAAATATTCATCCTTTTATCTGACAATTTATTCCCATTGAATTGCAATTGTTTTACTTCTTTGTTTCTTTATTCAATAAAGAATTGAGTCTTGGGATATAAAATAGTACTAACAACTAATTAGTTAATAATTAAACATATGTTATATCAAAATAATAAAATAAAGAAAGAAATAAAGTGACAGAAAGGGCAGGGTAGCATGAGGGGCAAGAAAGGAATATTATTATATATTTTTCTCTATATGTGAAGTCAAAGTTTCAAAAATTTCACAATGCAGATTTAGGAGAACAGTTATACTTCCCACCTTTCCTCCTTTACTACATTTCATTCTTTTTCTCTAATTGCTACAATGGCATTTTTAATTTCATTTCACAATCACAGGCTTAACACTCCATTAGCCAAAGATGTAAACCCATAGCAAGAAGGAAAAAAGTCTGTTATTCTTCAGGAGTATTTACAGAGATTGTAAACAGTAATAGAATTCCAGGTTAATAATCTTATTCTGATAGATTTGATTTTTTATACATTTTTATTATTTCCCACAAGTCAGGAAAAATACCAATTTTTCTTTTTGGGACAGGCTTATTATTTCATTAAGCATAATGGCTTCCAGTTGTATGTATTTGGTTGCGAAAGACAAGATCTCACTGTTTTTATGTCTGAGTATTATCCGTGTGTGTGTGTGTGTGTGTGTGTGTGTGTGTGTGTGTGAGTATGTGTACACCACATTGTCTTTATCCTCCCATGAGGTAGGCATCTGGGTTGATTCCATGTCTTGACTGTTATGAAGTGAGTTGTAAAATGGCAGTGCATATAATTCTCTCATTGAATAATTTCATTTGATTTGGATAAATTCCCAAGAGTGAGATGCCTGTATCCTTTGTTAGATCTATTTTCAGATAGTCAAGATATCTCCATACTGTCTTTTATAATGTTTCAATAGTTTGTATTCCCACCAACACTGAATCTGGTTATCTTTTCCCCACATCCTCATCAGCATTTGCGCTTTTCTAATTTCTGATTGATAGATATTCTAACCGGGGTGCAGTTGAACCATGTTTTGGTTTTTATTTGTGCTTCCCTGATGACTAGGAAGCAGAGTAGTTTTTATATGTCTGTTAAGATTTGATTGTCATACTTTGAAAAATCACTATTGATTTCCTTTACCTATTTATTAATTGGATTGTCTGTTTTGTTGTTGAAATTCTTAAGCTCCTATGGAATCTGGCTATGAAACTTCCATCAGCTGCAGAGCTTGTATTTTTCCCATTCTGTTAGTTTCTTCTTTAATTTGTTGGCAGATTCCTTGTATTACAGAAACCTCTTAGCTTGATGTACTCTCGTTTGTGTGTTTTTAGCTGTCTGCGTTTCTGTGGTCTCGTACAAGAAGTCTTTGCCTATATATGTCTAGCAAAGTATCCCTGATATTTTCCTCTACTAATTTGATGGTATTGGCTCAGAGATCTAGCTGTTTTATCCATTTGGAGTTGATTGTTGTATAAGGTGAAATATTGTGGATTTAGTACTTATGTACATATGGTTCCATTTTGCCCGGTACCATTTGTTAGAGACTTTTTTTTTCTTGCTGATTTTGGTGTATTTATCAAAATTTAGTTGGCTTTAAAAACGTGTTTCATTTTTGGCATGTTTATTCTGTTCCATTGATATTGTCTGCTTTTTATGTCAATACCAGCTGTCTTCAATAATCTGAAAGAAATTGTGTGAATGGGCATCTTAAACTGGCTGTGGATATTAGTAGAAATGTCCTTGCAATGTGATGCTGGCTCTGAGTTTTTCACATATTTCATTGATTTTTGTTGGGGAATGCTTTTTCTATCCAAAATTTGCTAGAGAAATGAAAGGGTGTTGTATGTTTTCAAATGCTTTCTCTGAATCTATGGAAATAATCATATTGCTTTTATTCTCCAGTTTACTGTGATGTATCCCTTTTTTTGATTTGTAATAGTTGAAACATTCCTGCATGTCAGAGATAAATCTTACTCTTCTGGCTAAGTTATCTGTCAGATGAGCTTTTGGATTCGATTCACTAGTATTCTGTTGATGAATTTGCAACTATTTTCATCAGGAATATATGTCTTTCTGCTTTTTGTATGTTTTTGGCATTGGAATTAAGATAATCCTGGCCTCTTAGAAAAATTTTGGGATAAGTAACTCACTTTCAGTGGCTCGGTCTGCTCCAACCTCCTCTGAATCTATTATGTCCTCCAACCCTGAACTTGGTGACTCTGACTTGAGGTGGTGGTGAGCTTCATTTTTCCGTCAGCTGCTCGATATCCTGTATGGCTGACTGTGAACAATGTTTCAGAGCTATATCCTCTTGTCCCTTGGCACTTCATTTTGTTCATTTGTTTTTCCCCCAAAAAATTCTATCATTAAATCTTCTGGAAACATAGACCTCCCTTCATTCTTTTCATACCCCAAAGCTGCCTAAATTAAAGTGATTCTCTTTTATTCAGCCATCTTGGATTTCTCATTGTATTCTTAAAATTGTGTCCATAAACCACTTTGAACCTGTTCTCTTCCTATTAATGTAATATTCATATAAAAATAAAATATCAGAGAAATGAAAGTTTAAAATAAAAGAAACACAAAAGAACACCCAATCTTATGTGCTGAAATCAAGCTATTAAATATTATGTAGATTTCTGTTTCACCACATTATTTTCTTAAAAAATAAAATGTTACAAATAAGGTTAAAGACTTAATTATTTGTTAATCACCTGGCAAAAAATATACATTTTTCTATCTATATAAGTCATTCATAAAATGTAATCATAAGTTTAAGAAAGAAACAACTTGTTCCAAAATGGTGCTATTATGGCAGCATATTCCATTTAATGTGTTTGCAAAAGGGTTATTAGCAAAGAAGATGACAGCAGGCCTTCTGAGAATCTCTTGTAAATCACACACACTGAGGGAGAGAAGACAGGAGTAGAATCTCCTTCCAGAAGGCATTTGGAAAGACTTCTCCTGTCTACATAGTTTTTAATCTCCAACAAATGTTTCTCATGCTGAATATTTGTAAGTAATTGACATGCGCTGTTGCAAGCATTTGTAATATGTCTGTATATTTGTACTATGTCCCTCAACATTCTTTATGTCTTTGGATTCCTACTGTGTTGTACAAGAGATTGCATTCACCAGGCAGATCCATGAGAAGAAATCCCATGGGTCCTTACATGGGTTTTCTTACATTATTACATTTTTTATACTCACATGGGTTTCTGCATCAATTTCTGTTCAGAGATTAGACATAAAAGTCTGTACAGACCTTTTGATTTGCTGTGTCCTAGAGACATAGGTTTGGGTAACATAGAAAAATGCCTACCTTCTCTATAAAATTGGAAATATGACTGTTTTGACCAAGACCCAGAAGAGTGAATGAAGGTCACCTAAAAATTCTGTACAGTTGCAGATGTTTCACAGGAAAGCTGTCATGCATTATGGGGTTCATAAGAAGCATTGCAGGGAGAGAATCACGATGGCAGAATAGGGTAAGGACACATTTAAATAGATGGAGAAGGAATCAACATTGCAGAAATAGGTAAGGAATTGTTTAAACAGACAGAGAAATATTAGACAGTGTGAAGCAGAGAGTGTACATTCCAGGAAATAAGAGAGGACAGAACAACAGAGGGATACCTGGAGACTGAAAGACATGGGGAAGCAGCAGACACAACCATGTGGTGTTGCAGTGATGGACACCCCAGCAGCATTAAACAGACTGCACCAACAGTGGCGACTCCACCATCAACAAGGTGGGAAGGGACGTACATGAGGAGGTTAGGAGCTGAACCCAGACAAAGAACTGCCTGTCCTGCTGATCTGTTTGATTTGACCAGGAGCAGAGACAGAGCAGCAGGTCCAAGGTGTGCATTACGGGAACAGGGTGGATTTTACAGACCGATCCACCAGCAAGAGCTGAATTGGTGCCATTTTGTTTAAGGAGGCAAAGGCTATGGACAGGACTGTGCCTGCACAGAGCTGGAAGTGAACTCATTTCTGGCTCAATGAAGTGCAACAATGTGGCATCCTACAGGTTTGAACCAAGATAGGTCCAAGTAGCCCTGAGACCTGATGGCCAGTAGTTCAAGAATTGCACTAGTGGCCAATCAGGTGTCATTTTTTACAGTGTGGCAAAGGCATTAAGACTGTAGGGACATAAAAAAGGGGGGAAGGCTGGCATGGTGACCTAGCAGCTAAAGTCCTTGCCTTTGAGCGGGCCGGGATTCTATACGGGTGCCAGTTCTAATCCCAGCAGCTAATCCAGCTCCCTGCTTGTGGCCTGGAAAAGCAATCGAGGATGCCCAAAGCCTTGGGACCCTGCACCCATGTGGGAGACCTGGAGGAAGTTCCTAGATCCTGGCTTTTGATTGGCACAGCACCAGCTGTTGTGTCACTTGGGGAGTGAATCATCGGTTGGAACATCTTCCTCTCTGTCTCTCCTCCTCTCTGTTAACTGACTTTGTGATAATAATAAATAATTAAGAAAAAAGACTGCAGGGACAACAGTGAGCTGTGCATGTGCCGAGCTGGGAGCAAATTCACTGAGCTTAGTACATTGCATTGGTCTCCAATGAGAAAATAATACCAATTTGGAAATATTTGGATCAAAATAGGTCTCTGTGGCCCTCAAACTTCACAGCCAACAGGTTCCAGCCAGATGAGGACCACCAACATCCTAGCTATTTAGGACACCTGATGTCTCTCTAATCCTGGGACCTACTCCAACCAGAAGTGGGAGTCAGGTTATACAGACAATAGTACAGGCTCAGCAAGTATCTCAGGAGGTGGAGAATAGTGAGCCAGCAGCTGGTGCTACAGAGACATCAGTGCAAATCTAGCATAAGAACCCAGACCTGGAACTCACTGGAGGGAGTGGCACAAGTGATGGAAGCAAACAGTTGAGTACCAAATGCAGTAAGTACAATCAAACTGTAGGCCTGTGGGTGACACAGCATAGAGACCTGCCCCAAGGAGAAAAATCTGCTAACCAGAAGTACAATGACCAAGAGCAAAAGAAGAGACAAAGACACAATAAATATTACTAAAGACTCCCCTGCACAGGAGCAAAACCCTATGCCAATCTCAGAGTTAACTGAGGAAGACATTGAGAAAATGGGGGGTGCAGGATTCAAAACACTTGTTATAAATCTTCTCATCAAAAACGAGAAGCTCATTAAGCAGTCATTCAAAGAATTCAAGGAATATGTCAACTGGAAATGAATCAAATGAAAGCTGATATGTCAGAATTGTAGAATACAGTGGAACAAATTAAAAGTGCAGTGGAGAGACTCCAAAATCGAATGAAGGACACAGAAGAAAGAATCTCAAAATTAGAAGATATTTCCTGTCACTGGAGGCAAATAAACAAAAATCTGGAAGCAGAGCTGGATCAGACCAAAAGAAGTATTCACGAATTGAAAGATACTATTAAAAGGCCAATATAAGAGTTATGGGAGTCCCAGAAGATACAGAAAGAGAAGCTGGGCTTAAAATGCATTTAATGAAATAATTAGGGAAAATTTCCTTAATCTAGAGAAAGATTTGGGAAGCAATATCCAGGAGGGGAACAGAACTCCCAAAAGTGTTGACCAAAAGCAAATTTCACAAGACACATGATCATCAAGCTCTCTTCAATTGAACTTAAGGAAAAGATCCTTAAATGTGTAATGAAAAAAATCAACTGACATATATAAAGGAATGCCAATTAAGCTCACAGGAGATCTCTCACAGGAAACTCTACAGGCCAGAACAGAACAAAGCAACATAGTCCAGATTCTAAAAGTAAAAATTTGTCAGCCCAGGATAACCTACTCAGCAAAGCTTTCATTTGTCTTTGAAAATGAAACAAAATTGTTCCACAGTAAATGTAAATGAATATGCCTCTTTGAAACCTGCCCTGCAAAGAACACTTAAAGATATTCTCTTGATAAAGAAGAGGAATAGCGCCCACCAAATCAAATGCGAAGAACATCCCCGTAAAATAACAACAAAAGGCTAAATCAATGAACAACCCATTGCTAAAATGACAGGACCAAATTACCACCCATTTGTACTAACCCTGAATGCAACTGGCCTGAACTCATCAATCAAATGTCATAGAGTAGTACATTGTATTAAAAAACAAAACCCATGTATTTGTTGCTTATAGAAGACACATTTCACCAACAAAAATCAGCAGAAACTGTATCTAATGCATCTGATTTTTTGTTAGTTTCATTTCTTCAACACACTTTCTTCTGATCGGAGGAGTTTGGGAGGAGTTAAGGGAAATACCATGGCCTATGTAACTGTATCATAAAATGATAATAATAAAAAGAATTAAAGTTTTTAAAAAAGAAGAAGCATTACAGGAACCAGAGTGTGACAATAGCTATGCTGCAGTACTCATGCCTGGTGGGAATGCATGCTCAGAATTGCTGCTGGGTTCAGAAATTGAGACCCGTGGCAGTGTGTGAAGTTGACTGTTGCTTTCAATGTCTAATAGATTGTCTAAATGAGTTTGTGCAAACATATTTGTGAGAAACTCATGGTTAATATAAAGATTTTTAAAGTGTGTTATTGTCTTTGTATTCAGAATTTATCATTTTGCACTTTTGTTTCTGGAGCAATATATGTTAAAGTCCTCTTGTTGATATTTTTGGAAGGGAATATAAACCTGGAAATATGAGTGCAGTAATGAATCTTGTGCTTTTTTTTTGCTGTTGTTGTTCTTTCAAGTGCATTTCCAGCAGTAGTTAATCTTCAGAAGCCTACCTATGAGAGGAAGAAGGTGGGAACTGTCACTTGGTGTTCATTACTGAAGTGCTACTACTGTCTTCCTTTACATTCTAACAGAGAACTTGATTAAAATGTAGACATTCAGAATGTTCTGGAACCTCTGGGATACATCTCTCCAGAACTGACCTGTTGAAGTCTGCTGTTCGTGTGCCCTTATATTGAAAAGTTCCTCTGTTTTGAACACTAAAATCTCTGATTTCAGAGTCATATACTATATTCTGTTTTCAAGAACTAAGATATAGATAGATCTTTTAAAGAAAAATGTTGATTATTGCCTTGTAATTAGCCTCATCTGATGAAATAGATGCCAGAACTCAGGATGCTTGCCTTTGGCTACTGATGGAGATCAGCTAATATTTGAAAATGGTTGGCTGCACGTGGCTCATATGTGAGTCGTGGAGATGATACAATCCATGCTTCAGGCCATAAGGCAGAATCATGCATTTCTGATTATTTAATTTAGGAGATGTATCAATTCTGGGTTACAATCTACTGAATTATTTGAGCCAAAATTCAAATAATTAGTACCAATTATTTTTAGTGGTTTATGTTTTCTAAGACTGTGAATAATTTTGTGATATCAGCATTAGATATTAGAACTTTGCTGAGGTCTGAAGCACAACTCAGTTTATTTGTTTTTCACTGTTTCCTTCCTACAATACTCTCCACATTCAGGTTAGCACCAAATTGCTTTGCCATGTTGTTCAGAATGAACAACAGGTCAGGTTTCAAAAGGGCAGGTATCTCAAAATAAGCTGTTTCCAGGGGTAGATTAGCTTCAGACTTCTAATTCTTTATTTACTAATATAAATATTCTAGATCATCCCCTAGAGCACTCATTCTACCTCAACTAGTGCAGTCTGGTAATAGTGACTGAAACCCACTCCAATGCAATCTGTATATTTCTGAAGTGGTCTTGTTTTACAATTGTGCTCCTACCTGTCATCAATAATACTGACAGGGGGTATAGAACTGATGAAAGGTGGCCACAAAACTGCCTGTTCTACCAAAGAAGATACAGAGATTCCATTTGCAAACACTGGCCTTTGGAATGGGGTACTGGGATCTTGCCAGTGTTGGGCCTTTACCAGTTAAACACTGAGTCTCCAATAGTCTTGTGTTTTTTTTTTTCTCACACTTACAAGATTATACTTAAGAACACTTAGTTTCCAAGATTAGTTCCTGTCAGAAAAATAAAAACAATACTAATAATACAAATAATAATATTTTATGAAAATCTTTGAACTTTATTAATGTTAATTGATGTGCTATTAACTCTTTTTTTATTACTTATGCTGCATTATGTGACACAGTTTCATAGGCTCTGGGATTCCCCCATACCCTCCCCAGGCCCTCCCCGCATGGTGGATTCCTCCACCTTGTTGCAGTATTGCAGTTCAAATTAAGTCGAGATTCTTTCTTTGCAAACATATACGAAGCATAAAGTCCAACATCTCATTGTCCAAATAAATTCAACAGTTTCTTGGGGAGACCATCTCTGGTCTGAAGGTAGAGCTGGCAGAATATCATCCCAATCAATTGAAAGCCCCAGCACAACATCAACAACAATTTACAACATTATGGAATTAATTGATATGGTATTGAGTAACCAATACGTTAAAACCATGCAAGTTCTTAACCACATCCTGTGACTACTTCATTGACCCTTCAATTTTTGTTTATACACAGAACTGAGTGCTATACACCTTAAAGTGCCTATAAGGTACTATACACCTTAAAGTGCCTATAAGGTACTATTCAGCTGTCTTGTGTCTATTTTCATTTTAGTATTTAGCAGTTGATAGTGTTGAAGCATAATTTTGCTGAACTTGGCAGGTTTTAGGGTAGTCTAAACTGGCTTATAACTCTAACAAGGCATATGTTGAGGTGCAGAACAGTTTAAGGAGGGGTGTGCAGAGAAATCTTTAATACCCTAGTGAGGAGTAACTAATCTTTGTGTCTTACCTAGTAGAGTATATGTGGTTCCACGATGACTGTTTCCTGTCTGGTTCTATGCTTTCCTTGTATTTCTCCGTCTATCTATTCTAATTTTTTTTGGTGGGGTGGGGAGGTAGGGCTCCACAGCGACCCTGATGGTCATTGCAAGAGAGGGTGGGGATCCAAAGTTGGAACTAAATAAGGACCGAAGAAAGCTCCTCTTCCTAGTCCTGAAGGAAGTTTTCTGTTCGTCTATTTCTGCAGACCACTCAGGGCTCCTGGTGGTTGTTCCTATGACCTTGAATCATGCAAGGAAGGATTGGGCTTCTTCCATCCCATGTTGTAGATCCAAATGGGGCTGGGTGACCTCAGAGTTCTTGGCCTCCAAAGGCACTCCAATTCCCCATGTTCTCCTTGGCTATTGGAATGTAATCCTTGGTGCTCGTAGATAGTCCTTGGTGAGGATCCAGGAGTCTCCAGGGTTGGGATACAAGCCTCCTCCTGTCCACCTGCTCCACTCTGGGACTGCCCCTTGCTCTGTGCATATGACATCCTCTTAAGAGGTTGTCAGGATCACTCTTGATTCCCCCTATATGTCTTTGTAGTTTAACTATTGTCTAATACTGATTCAAGTCTGTTGTCTATGAGTTACTTGTTATATTCCCGATAGGTTATACTTCACGTCTTCCTCACACCTTTTAAGAAGATGAAAGATTTCTCTGCTCTCCCACCCCCTTCCTGAGTAGCTTAGAGTCTTAAAAGTATGTAAGGTTTTACAATTTTTTGATGTATATCCCAAGCAGTATTACTCATATTGTTGGTTCATTGATTACATCACAATATCTTGTTGCATTAGATACAGGCTGTTTGAGGTTGAGATAATATTACAATATACAGGTACTGTTTTCTGGATTGACATCATTTCATCTAAAATTAAGGCAAACATGTGGTATTTAACCTTTTGGATTGGCTCATTTCCCTTAGCATAATGGTTTCCAGTTGGGCCCATTTTTATGGCCACAAAAAACTGCATTTTATGTTTTTTAATAGCTGAGTAGTATTCCATGGAGTAAATGAACCACAGCTTTCTTATCCAGTCTTCTGTTGATGATTTAACCCCTTAAAATTCATTAATATAAAGAGAATTAATTTCAGGTATTTAATAGGTCTTATTATCACTCATTGATGTGAATAAACATGTTTTTGTTTTTTATATTTTCTTTGTGTGGTGTTAGTAGTTTAAATTAACATTGTTCTGGAGCTTGTTCAAGAAGTAACTCACCGTGTTTCCTTCTAGTCTCCATCCTCCTAATTCAAACCCATCTCCTTCATTCTTTTTTATGTAGTATTTTACTGATATAAATTGAACAAATTCCCTTTCATTTTGTTTAATACTCAACATTTTTCTCTATGTTTATTTCCTGGGCTTCAATAATATACCATGATATCATGTCACAGTATTAAAATCATTAAGGTTTATTTCCTGAATATATTGTTATTTGTATAATTCTCTGCAAGTAATTTTAGATTCAATAAACCATAGAGTTTCTAAGTTGGCATTACCTTTTATGTATTCATTCTAATTTTCCCAGTCCTCTCTTTTCCTAGATATGGCTAGTGTGGTGATACATTCATTTCATGGCCATTACTTTAAAGAAATCTTTTTAACTGACATCCCCTGGAAAGTGCTGTTAGTAGCTTGACAAATTAAGGTTCTACTTTTCATTTCAAGAAATTCCCACATAAAATATGTCAGATAATGCTGTTTGGGGCCAATATGAACACAAACTGAACAGTCTGGATTCCAGTTTAATGAGTGAACTCAATCTTTTTTACACAGGAATGTCAGGAAACTCTTCAGTAAAAACAGAAGGTGAGTTCTTTTACTTTTTTTTCTTTTACTTCTAATTATTCAACTTTTTAATTTTTCAATTTTTTAATTTCTATCTTGGGTCTTAGTTTCTGTTTCTTCATATTTCTAAGATGTTGCTACTTATAAAAATGTTGATAAAATTAGTCTCTCAATTTGAAGTTTACAAAATTCTTTGTTTAAAAGCTTATAACAGGGCTCGGCAGCGTGGCCTGGTGGCTAGGGTCCTCGCCTTGGTCCCATATGGCCACTGGTTCTAGTCCCGGCAGCTCCACTTCCTCTCTATCTCTCCTCCTCTCAGTATATCTGACTTTGTAATGAAAATAAAATAAATCTTTTTAAAAAAAGCTTATAACAGTTCCTAAATTAACTTCCATGCATTGCTTGCATTTGGCATACCCAATAATGAAAGATAATTTCTGTCTCAAGACCCTTAATATGTTCACATTTGCAATGCCCCCTTGCTATGAAAGATAACATAACAGAGCAAGTAGAAATTCAATATTTTCTGTATATGTTTCAAGAATACCAGCATTTGTTTTAAAGAATACGCACATTTGTTAGGCTTTTAAGGGATTTATCTTTAAAATATAATACAATTAGAGAAGAAAATTTAGCATCACAAGACATTCAAAGATACATTATCAGTATATAAGTATAAACTTACTTAAAATATAAATTATTAGAACAGCTTATAGCTTTCCTGTGCTTTTAATAAAATATTTCCTCTGATATAGAATTCAACGTAAATGGAATTATACATTATGCACTTTTTGGCTTCTTTCACTACACACAATGATTTGAGGTGTTTTCCAATCATAGCTTGCAAAGATATTTACATTTATTTATTTGTAAGAGATTTGCTATTATATACACACACCACAGTTTGTTTTTGCAGATTTGTAGATGAGACTCTAGATTTATTTCTGTTTTTTGCAAATTAGAAAAAAATACCTTGCACTTTTGTACAAGTCTCTTTTTTAAGGTTTACTAATTTTTATTGGAATGCCAGATATATAGAGAGGAGGAAAGACAGAGGGGAAGATCTGTTCATTGGATCACTCCCAAGCTTCCAAAATGACTGAAGCTCAGCTGATCGTAACCCAGGATCCAGGAGTTTCTTCCCAGTCTCCCATTCAAAAGTGCAGTGTTCCAAGGCTTTGGAACATTCTTTACTGTTTTCCAAGGCCATAGACTGGGAGTTGGATGGGAAGTGGCACTACCAGGATTGGAACTGGCACCTATATGGGATCCCAGCATGTGTACAATGAGGACTTTAGACACTTAGGCCACTGTACTTGGCCTTGGACAAGTCTTTTCATAGATATTCAATACATTTATTTTGGATCCTGTGGTCTCTAGTAAATTAATAAGCTCATATTTAAGAAATTCTATCTCTTTCCTCTTTTCATTCTATTTGGGATAATTTTGCTATTATTTCTCTCAGTCCTGAGGCTTGAAATATGGTTTATGGAGACCATGATGCCTAGCAAATTTAATTTCTAGTATCAAAATTACTACATAAAACATGCATTTTAAGTATCTAGAAAAAGAAGAAGATTGCAAAAACAATCTTGGTAGAGAAGAAAAAACAAAGATCAGAGCACAAATAAAAATTTAAGAAAAGAATTCTTACTATAGATATTAAGGTTATATACTTAATATTAGCTGGCAATATTTTTTGATTATAGTATGGAATTTCAATGTATCTATATTGATCAAACAAAAATAATTAACATTTCCTTTTTCCATTTTTCTATAATTGAGACATTAGAGATTCTCTATTCTACCTGTTTTTTAATATACAATATTAAAATACAGAAATATTTTTCTTTATTCACTGATTAACCTTGCTGACTGCATATCTTAATTGCTATGATTAGCCCTACAATAAACATGATGGATAAGGTATCTCTTTAATTATTTCATGTTTTTAGATATATACCCAGTAATATTTCTGGATCATATGGCAATTATATTTCTAGTAGTTAAAGGAATTTCCATTTGGTTTTCCATAGTTGGCATATTTACATTCCCACTAGCAGCTATAAAAGTTCTCCCTTTCTTAACTTTCTTGTCAGAATTTATAATCTTTTTTATAATAGCTACTATAAGTGGGGTGATATGGGGTGATCAGGCCCCTGAGACAACAAAGGGATGAGCCGATGGTGTTCTTTTGCCACAGAAACTACCAGAGATGCCCTAATCAAGCATGTCCATCCATTGTAAGGCTAGCACAACTTACATAGACTAGGAAAGGGAAAGGTAGAGGAAGGCAGAAGGGCATTCCTTGATAATTCTCCAACCCAACAGTGACAGTCACTGGCTTGAAAACATGCCTATCTCTATGGACCCTCCAACCAAGTTACAGGTTATGTTCTGCAAGTAGGCTGGACGTTGTGCCTCAGGCCACATTCACAATGTGTGGCTGGAAAATGGAATGTGGGTCACATTTGACTTCTTAGAGCTGCTTATCAAAAGAGGCCCAGCACAGCTCATCCAAAGACAGAGAGAAGAGACTGGGGTGTAGCCCACCATCCTTGCCTATGTGACCAGTGACCAGGTCTGGTGGAAGTCTTGGTTAGACAAAACCATTGTCAGGGGGTTCCCCTGGGGACACAATGTGCACCCGTGCACCTACCTATATTCCATATAAACCAAGCAGGCAGAGATCTAGGGGCGATCTCCCACAGGGTGATGTACTATTTGATGGTAATTTTGATTTATACTTCCCAATGAGAAAAAAAAATGAGCTTTTTTTTGTGTGTGTGTATTTGTTTGGAGGATCTTCTTAGCTCAATGTAATGGAATTTATTTATGTTTATCTCATTTTTCTGTATTTTTGGTATCTTTTCCAAGAAATATCTTCCCCAGAGCCAAGAGGCTCAACACAGAGACTATTAGAACTTATACGAGAGTTAGGTAGAGTGGCAGGGTACAAAATTAATGAACAAAAATCAACAGCCATAGTGTATGCAAACAGCCCCACGTTGGAAAAAGA
This sequence comes from Ochotona princeps, assembly GCF_030435755.1. Taxonomy (NCBI): domain Eukaryota; kingdom Metazoa; phylum Chordata; class Mammalia; order Lagomorpha; family Ochotonidae; genus Ochotona; species Ochotona princeps. Next base: position 114,635,889 of record NC_080832.1, read on the forward strand.
TCTAACCAGCAAGATACCATTCAAAATAACAGAGAAAGAACACCAAGATGGCGGACGGCCCGGATGAGTATGATACCGAAGCGGGTTGCGTGCCCCTTCTCCATCCAGAGGAAATCAAACCCCAAAGCCATTATAACCATGGATTTGGTGAACCTCTGGGAAGAAAAACTCATATTGATGATTACAGTACATGGGACATAGTCAAGGCTACACAGTATGGAATATATGAGCACTGCCGAGAATTGGTGGAGGCAGGCTATGATGTACGACAGCCAGACAAAGAAAATGTCACACTCCTGCACTGGGCTGCCATCAATAACAGAATAGATTTAGTCAAATACTATATTTTGAAAGGTGCTATTGTGGATCAACTTGAAGGAGACCTGAATTCAACTCCGCTACATTGGGCCACAAGACAAGGCCATCTGTCTATGGTGGTGCAGCTAATGAAGTATAGTGCAGATCCTTCGTTAATTGATGGGGAAGGTTGCAGCTGTATTCATCTGGCTGCTCAGTTCGGACATACCTCAATTGTTGCTTATCTCATAGCAAAAGGACAGGATGTAGATATGATGGATCAGAATGGAATGACACCTTTAATGTGGGCAGCTTATAGAATGCATAGTGTGGATCCAACTAGATTGCTTTTAACATTCAATGTTTCAGTTAACCTTGGTGACAAGTATCACAAAAACACTGCTCTGCATTGGGCAGTCCTAGCAGGGAATACCACAGTCATTAGCCTTCTTCTGGAAGCTGGAGCCAATGTTGATGCCCAGAATGTCAAGGGTGAATCAGCTCTTGATTTGGCAAAACAGAAAAAATGTATGGATGATCAACCATTTGCAAGAGGCAAGGCAAGCAAAAGGATATGACAATCCTTCTTTCCTTAGAAAGTTAAAAGCTGATAAGGAATTTCGGCAGAAAGTCATGCTAGGAACTCCTTTCCTAGTTATTTGGCTGGTTGGGTTTATAGCAGACCTTAATATTGATTCTTGGCTCATTAAAGGGCTAATGTATGGTGGCGTTTGGGCTACAGTACAGTTTCTCTCAAAATCCTTTTTTGATCATTCAATGCATAGTGCATTGCCCCTTGGAATATATTTGGCAACAAAATTCTGGATGTAAGTGACGTGGTTCTTCTGGTTTGGGAATGATCTTAACTTTTTATTTATCCACCTTCCATTCCTGGCCAATAGTGTTGCACTTTTCTACAATTTTGGAAAATCTTGGAAATCAGGTCCAGGAATTATTAAAGCCACAGAGGAGCAGAAGAAAAAGACAATAGTTGAACTTGCAGAAACAGGGAGTCTGGACCTCAGCATATTCTGCAGCACCTGTTTGATACAGAAACCAGTGAGGTCCAAACATTGTGGTGTGTGTAATCGATGTATAGCAAAATTTCATCATCATTGCCCCTGGGTGGGTAACTGTGTAGGTGCAGGCAACCATAGATACTTTATGGGCTACCTATTCTTCTTGCTTTTTATGATCTGCTGGATGATTTATGGTTGTGTTTCTTACTGGGGGCTTCACTGTGAGACCACTTACACCAAGGACGGATTCTGGACATACATTACTCAAATTGCCACATGTTCACTTTGGATGTTTTGAATGTTTCTGAACAGTGTTTTTCACTTTCTGTGGGTGGCTGTGTTACTTATGTGTCAGATGTACCAGATATCATGTTTAGGTATAACTACAAAGGAAAGAATGAATGCAAGAAGATACAAGCACTTTAAAGTCACAACAACATTCAACCATGGATGTGTAAGGAATATTATAGACTTCTTTGAATTTCGATGCTGTGGCCTCTTTCGTCCTGTTATCGAGGACTGGACAAGGCAGTATACAATAGAGTATGATCAGATATCAGGATCTGGGTACCAGCTTGTGTAGCAGCATCTTTATCCTGGAAAACAAACCTGCTGAGTGGTGCCTCACAATTGTGTCTGTCCGTGTCTCTCTCACACTCGAATCCACATTCTTTGAACAAACAATTGCATGCTATGTGTAGGGCTAACAGTGAATTTTATAGGCTTTTGTTTTTCAACATTTTTATTAACATAAGTTAACATGGACAGAACACACTGCGACTTCTGGGAAGAATAAAGAACATTAAAAGAACTTTAGTGGTTCTTAATGTGGGAATTCTCAACTTCTTGGTTTTGTTTTCATAACATTTTTCTTTTTTTATTATTTATTATTTCTAATTCATTAATTACATTGTATTATGTGACACAGTTACATAGGTACTTGGGTTCTCCCCACCCCTCCACAAAACCTCCCACCATGGTGGATTCCTCTACCTTGTTGCATAACCACAGTTCAAGTTCAGTTGAGATTCCCCCATTGCAAGCGTATACCAAACAAAGAGTCCAGCATCTTATTGTCCAGTCAAGTTCAAAGGCTTCTTAGGTATACCCTCTCTGGTCTAAAGACAGAGCCAGCAGAGTATCATCCCAGTCAATTGAAAGCTCCAACATACCATCAGCAAAAATTTACATCATTATGGAATTAATTGACATAGTAATGAGTAACCAATATGTTAAAAGTAAATGCGAGTTCCCAGCCACCTTCTGTGACCACCTCACTTACATTTCAATTTTAGTTTATACACAACATATAACATTCATAACATAACATGTTATACATAACATCATATCATCTTAAATTAAGGCAAACATGTGGTATTTAACCTTTTGTGATTGGCTCATTTCCCTTAGCATTATGGTTTCCAGTTTGGCCCATTTGGCCACAAAGAACTGCATTTTGTTTTTTTTAATAGCTGAGTAGTATTCCATGGAGTAGATGAACCATAGCTTTCTTATCCAATCCTCTGTTGATGGGCATTTTAGTTGCTTCCATGTTTTTGCAATTACTGATTGTGCTGCTATGAACATAGGAGTGCATGTTGGTTTCTCATAAAACAAGTTTTTTGGATATATTCCTAGGAGTGCTATTGCTGGATCATACGGTATGGTATGTTGATTTTGAGTTGTTTGAATATTCTCCATACTGATTGCCATAGAGGCTGTACCAACCTGCAGCCCCACCAGCAGTGGAGAAGGGTTCCCTTTTCCCCGCAACCTCGCCAACAAGTGTCGTTAGTGCTTTTCATGTGGGCCACTCTTACTGGCGTTAGGTGGTACCTCATTGATGTTTTAATTTGGATTTCCCTTATTGCCAGGGAACTTGAGCATTTTTTCATATGTTTATTTGCCATTTGGGTTTGTTCCTTTGTGAAGTGTTCGCCCATTTCCCGTGCCCATTTCTTGAGTGGCTTGTTTGTTTTGACATTTTGGTTGTTTTGTAGCTCTTTGTATATTCTGGAGATTAGCCCTCTCTTCAATAAATGCTGTTGGAACAACTGGTTGATAGCCTGTAGAAACAAAAAGATAGACCCACATCTCTCACCATACATTAAGATCAAATCTAAATGGATAAAAGATCTAAACCTACATCCAGAAACCTTCAAACTTTTGGAAGAAAATGTTGGAAATACCCTGCAAGATCTAGGGATAGGTCCCTACTTCCTAAAAAGAACACCAAAAGCAATAGCAATCAAGACCAGAATAAACAAATGGGACCTCATCAAACTAAGAAGCTTCGGTACAGCAAAGGAAACAATCAACAAAGTAAAAAAAACAGCCCACAGAATGGGAGAAGATCTTTGCGCACTACATAGGTGATAGAGGGCTAATCTCCAGAGTATACAAAGAGCTACAAAACAACCAAAATGTCAAAATAAACAAGCCACTCAAGAAATGGGCACGGGAAATGGGCAGACATTTCACAAAGGAACAAACCCAAATGGCAAATAAACATATGAAAAAATGCTCAAGTTCCCTGGCAATAAGGGAAATCCAAATTAAAACATCAATGAGGTACCACCTAACGCCAGTAAGAGTGGCCCACATGAAAAACACCAACAATACTTGTTGGCGAGGTTGCAGGGAAAAGGGAACCCTTCTCCACTGCTGGTGGGGCTGCAGGTTGGTACAGCCTCTATGGCAATCAGTATGGAGAATATTCAAACAACTCAAAATCAACATACCATACCGTATGATCCAGCTATAGCACTCCTAGGAATATATCCAAAAAACTTGTTTACGAGAAATCAACATGCACTCCTATGTTCATAGCAGCACAATCAGTAATTGCAAAAACATGGAAACAACCAAAAAGCCCATCAGCAGAGGATTGGATAAGAAAGCTATGGTTCATCTACTCCATGGAATACTACTCAGCTATTAAAAAAAAAACAAAATGGGATATAGAATTGTTGAAGGACAATGAATTGCTCAACCTGTATTTGATCATACACAGTATTTGAGGAAAATATCCTCCAGGAACCATAATCAGGAAGGAGAAGCTGGGATCACATGTTCCTGGAACATAGAATACACAATAGCATTCAAAGATACAGAAACTCCACATCATTGGCCCAGAAAAACAGAATGTTAGCATTTAGGAACAGTGCCTTTCAAATAAAAAGAGATTTATTCATCTATTCAAAAGTGAGAGTTAACAGAGAGAGATATGGGAAGACAGAAAGGCAGGAAGTGACCCAGCTGATGGGTTATTACAGCCAGACCTGAGTCCAGCAAAAACCAGGAATTAGGATTTTCAGTCAGGTCTCCCATGTAAGGCTGATATTTCACTGCTTTTACCAGGCAATCGATATCAGATGGATCAGAAATGGAGCAGCCAGGATGCAAACCAGCACTTATAAGATCTGCTGGCACTGGGAATGTCAGCATTAGTGACTATGCCCAAATACCAGCCCTTAAAATAGTCTTTATAAAATGCGCTTATTTTGATTTGGAGACACACACTTATGCACACACAATTATTTTACTATATTTTGTCACTTGTTAGAACCACTTAATTATATTGATTCTTTTGCTTTAATATTCAAGTTTTTCTTTTATCATTTTGAGAAATACTGTTGTTTTACAATGCATATTATGTTTAGTTTAATATGCTTCATTTTGTTTTGAATTTTAATTTTTTGCTATTTTATATATTTAAATCTAAAATATATAGGCTGTTTTCGCTTTCTGTTGAAGATTATAGGAACAGAAGGACTTTAATTAAACCAATGTCATTAAATTGCTTAAGGATCTCCTGAGGTATATATGAAAATCATAGTTTAGGGGTCCCTGGCACAATAACCAAGTAGCTAAATTTTTGCCTTGCATATGTGCAGATCCCATATGGATGCCCATTGGTATCCTGGCTGCTACACTTGCAATCTAGCTCCTTGCTTATAGACTGGAAAAGCAGTAGTGCATGGCCTAAAACACTGGAAACTTGCATCCAAGTGGGATGCCTGCAAGATGCTCCTAGCTCCAGGATTTTGATTGGTTCAGATCTGGCCATTGTGGTTACTTGAATGTAGCAGTGAACGGAAAATCTTTCTCTTTATTTCTTCTCTCTGTACATCTGACTTTTCAATAAAAGTAAAAAAAATGAAAAGCAAATCTTAAAAATGCATAAGTATTTAACAAAGATTTTTCAAAAGTTCAGTTACTAAATCAATTAAATACTAATTGAAGTCCATTGAATCTGAAAAATTAAAGAACAAGAAACTTGCAAAAATATTTTCCCTAGATATTCCACTAATCTGCTTTCAACATTGCTGTGATTTCTTCCCTGAGGCCTTTCATGTTATCAGAGGCTGAAAAAAACCCAGGAATTTGAATGATAAGCAAAGGTTGATTAATGAGTACAAATTTATACCTAAACAGGGGTAAGAAATGCTCTGAAGCAGCTGTGCATTAAGTGATAAGAGATAATATATACATACTGTACATTTCTCAAGTCAAAAACAGTGGGAAGATAGGAATTTTAATGATTTCATCATAAAGAATTGCTAAATGTTTTTGAATATAGACATATTTACCTGATTGGACATTACAAAATGCATGTTTGTATCAAGACATCAATTAATAACCAATAGATAGTCATAATGTCATTTTGAAAGTCTACCACATTAACATATTGAATACTAATTAAGAGAATTATGTTTTACTTAAACAATTTATTTAACCTGCATCTCCAGAGAAATCTGGCACAATTAAAATGCCAACATCAATCCATTACTACTGAGATAATATCTGTTATAAAACATACAGAATACATACAGAAAAGCAATGTGTGAACACATACAAATGGTTTCAAAAGCTTCATCTGCAATTCCCATCACATATTACACATTTTTTATTCAGTTATTTAATTTTAAAGGTAGGGAGTTTTACCACTGCTCTAAATGCCCAACGTATCCTTTAACTTTGTTTTCTTGTCTATTTGAAAGGTAGAAACCTGGGGAGACAAATGGAGAGGTATCATCTTTAAATATTTTCCAACAATTCATTGCACTGCTCCATTCACATGTGTGTTATTGTTGTGGTTTTTGTTGTTGTTGTTGTGTGTGTGTGTGTGTGGTTTTGGTGTGTTGGATTTGTTGAGTTATTCGAATATTTTACTCTATCTAAGAATGGATGATATGAAATCCTACTTTCTCTTTCATGTCATCTATATTCTTTTATCAATTTGTCCTTTTCTTTTTGTCCCTTTTTCAGTTTTCTGCTCTAGAATTGTATTTTCTTCTCATTTTGTTGTTATTTTTCTATTTATTCTACCAATTATACTCATTTTATTCATTTGTCCTTTGCAATGGAAAATTTTACTAATTTTCACTTCTTTGCTGGTTTCCCTTAACATTTTGACATTTTAATCACCAATTAGCAGTCATATATTTATGGAATATAATGTGTACTCATTCTTGTGCACATGCTACAGGACTCAGTCAGATTCATTACTTGTCATCTCAACGATCTGTAATTTTTATTTTGTAAAAAAAGAATAAAAAATATGTGGTGTAAAGGAACTTTGAAATGTACATTTTAATTATGGTCACCATGTATTCTAAACTTTATTACTTGAGGTTAACTTTGTACCTTTTATTCACCTCTTTCCTTATCCTAACTATCTGTCACCCTGTAACATTTAGAACCACGTTTTGTCCCTGTTTGATGATGATGACTCTTTACAAGTACATGTGTAGGCATACAATAGTTACCATTCTGAATGTATCTCATTTCCCCAAGCTAATACTCTAACTACATTTGTGTTGTTCTTTGACATTTGCTTGAATTTTCCATTTTATTTTTTTGAAGAAACTCAGAGTGAAATTGTTAAGGGTTTCTGCTACTTTTTTACTCACTGGTTATTTCTTAGTTTATTTTATGGCCATCTCTTAACAGATTCACCTGATTTACACTCCTGTCTTTGCTTGGGTCTTGGGCACGTGCACCCACTTGGGAGACCTGAAACAGGCTTCTGTCTCAACATTTAATTGCCCGGCTCTGGGTATTGTTGTTTAGGGGAGTGAACCAACCAGTAGATGGTTTCTTCCCTTGCTTTCTCTTTTTGTAGCTCTCTGAGGTAAAAATAAACAAATAAATCTTTTGAAACCAGCTCAGAGACACAAGTAATGAAAGCAAAATAGATAAATGCAGTTGCATCAGGATGTGAAGCTTCTGCACTTGCAAGTGAAAACCTCAACAAGCAAAAGAGGAAACTGACTGAAGGGGAGAAAATATTTGAAAACTAAGCAAATGATGAAGGATTTTCATGCAGGATATAGAAAGTACTCAAGAACCTCAACAACAACAAACCATACGGTCTGGTAAAGAAAGGGGCAAAGGACATGAACAGGCATTTTTCAAAGGTGAATTTGAATGGCCAACACACACACAGAAAGATGTTAAAGATAATTAGCCAAGAGGAAAATGCAAACAAGCAAAAAACACAATGAAGTTTCACCTCACCCCACAGAATGGAAACTACAAAAATTAAAAAAAAAAACTAAAATATTAAACAAAAGATATTGACAAGAAGTTGGGAAAACACGTATACTACTCTACTTTTGTTGGGTATGTAAACTTACACAGCCATGATAGAAGCCAGTAAATAATCTCATCAGAGATATGAAAATAGACATACCATTTAGTCCAAACATGTCACTCTGGAAATTTGCATGCATGAATGAGAAAAGAATATGAAACAGTTACCAGTACCCTCTTGGTTAGAGCAATTAAAACATAATAAAATGCTATCTCTCTCTTTCTAAATTGATACAACCAGAAATTGTAATCTTTTTCTTGTTTTTGTTTTTTGTTTTTTTTAGATTGTATTATTATTGCTACGATTTTATGATACAGCTCCATATTCTTTTATCCCCTCCCCAATTCTCTCCCCCCCACCAAGTTCCTCTATATCATTACTAACATATAGTTCTTCATACTCAGTCATATGTCCATCATTGAGGGCATGGACAATGGCAGAGAGTCCAGCATCCTATTGTCAAGATATAGTAAACAGTTTCATTGTAAGTCGATCCTTGTCTGGAAGCAGAAATGCATACCACACTACATCCTCACATCTGAATGTTAGTCTCCATTTCACAGCTACTGTACATCCCCTTGCATGAAAAGTCATGATACAAAACCAACAATAGAAAGAAAAATAGAAATTTACAATGCCATGAATTTAAATAACATATTATTAGATATGACAGTCTCCATTACACAGCTACTATACATCCCCTTAAATGAAAAGTCACAAAGCAAAGCCAATATCAGGGAGAAAAAAAGAAATTAACAAAACCATGGAGTTAAATAACATGCTACTAAATGACTAACGTGTAGCTGAAGAAATGAAAATCAAGAACCTTCTTGAAGAAAATGACACCACTGCATGATCTACATGTCATTGAATGATTTAATCAGAAGAAAGTGTTTTGAAGAGATGAAACCAACAGAAAACAACAAAACCCATGCGATATAGTTTCCACTAATCTTTGCTGGTGAAGTGTGTCTCATCCAGACAATAAACAGATGGGTTTTGTTTTTTAATCCAGTTTACTAATCTATGACATTTGATTGAGCTTAAGCCATTTACATTCAGAGTGTAATATGTATGGGTGTTACTTTGGTCCTGTCATTTTAGGAATGGGTTGTTCATTGGTTTAGCTCTGATGTCATTTTACTGGGATGTTCTTCCCATTTGCCTTTGGTTTTGGTAGGTGCTATTCCTCTTCTCTGCCAAGAGAACATCTTGAAGTATCATCTGTAGGGCAGGTTTGGAAGAGGCAAATTCTTTTAACTTTTCTTGACTGTGGAAGAGTTTTATTTCATTTTCAAAGACAAAAGAAAGCTTTGCTGGATATGTTATCCTAGGTTGACAATTTTTTTCTTTTAGAATCTGGAATATGTCACTCCATTCTCTTCTTGCCTGTAGAGTTTCCTGTGAGAGGTCTCCTGCGAGCTTAATTGGCATTCCTTTATGTCAATTGATTTTTTTTTCACATGCACATTTATTTATTTTTTTTTTTAAAGATTTATTCATTTTATTACAGCCAGATATACACAGAGGAGAGACAGAGAGGAAGATCTTCCATCCCATGATTCACTCCCCAAGTGAGCCGCAACGGGCCGATGCGCGCCGATCCGATGGCCGGGAACCTGGAACCTCCTCCGGGTCTCCCACGCGGGTGCAGTGTCCCAATGCATTGGGCCGTCCTCAACTGCTTTCCCAGGCCACAAGCAGGGAGCTGGATGGGAAGTGGAGCTGCCGGGATTAGAACCGGCGCCCATATGGGATCCCGGGGCTTTCAAGGCGAGGACTCTAGCCGCTAGGCCACGCCGCCGGGCCCTTTTCACATGCACATTTAAGGATCTTTTCCTTATGTTCAGTTGAAGAGAGCATGATTATCATATGTCATGGTGAAGATCTCTTTTGATCAAGCCTGTTGGGAGGAGAATCAAGATGGCGGAATAGGGTAAGGACACATTTATGCGGACGGAAAAACATTTAATCAGGATGAAGCAGAGAGGACATATTTCAGGAAATAGGAAAGGACAGAACAACAGCAGAGGGGTACCTGGAGACTGACAGACACAGGAAAGCAGCGGGCACAGCAGTGTGGCATTGCAGTGACTGATACTCCAGCACGGCGATCTGAACTCCAGCAGCAGCTGGAATTCCACCAGCAACCAGATGGGAAGGAACTTTCACTGGGAGCTTGGGAAGTGAACCCAGACAAAGATCTGTCCATCCTGCTGGTCCATTTGATTTGACCAGGAGCAGAGACAGAGCAGTAGATCACAGCCCAGTGAGCCCCCTAGAGCTGAATTGGGTGCCATTTTGTGTAAAAGGGAAAGGGCTAGAGGAAGGATGGAGCATGCACTGAGCTGGGAGTGAGCTCATTTCTGACTCAGTGAACTGCAACGACATGGCATTCTACGAGTTCCACCCAGAGCAGGTCTGGGCAGCCCTCGGATCTGATGACCAGCAGATCAAGAACTGTAGTGGTGGTACATCAGGTGCCATTTTACACACTAAGGAAATAGCTTGGGGACTGCAGGGGACAACAGTGAACTGTGCATGTGCTGATCTCGCGAGAACTCACTGATGTCAGTGGATTGTACTGGTCCCACAGGAAAATAATACTGACTGTGGTATCGTACTGGTCAAAATAGGTCCATGTGGCACCCAGACCTAAAGTCCAACAGGTTCCGCAAAGCACCACCAATAACCTAATTATATAGGACACTTGGTGTCTCTCTAATCCTGGGACCTGCTCCAACCGAAAGTAGGAGAAAGGTTACAGAGACAACAGTGCAGTCTCAACACGATATCACAGGAGGTGGAGAGTGGTGAGCCAAAAGCTGGGGCTGTGGAGACCACGGTGGAAATCTGACATAAGAACTCAAACCTGGAACTTGCTGGAGGTTGTGGCACAAGTGGCTACAAGCAAAAAGTTAGTGTACCAACTGCAATAAGTAAAATCGCATTGTAGACCTGTGGGTGACATAGCTTAGAAACCTGCCCCAAGGAGAAGAATCTGCTAACCAGAAGTACAATGACCAAGAGCAAAAGAAGAGACAAAGGCACAATGAATATTACTGAAAACTCCCCTGCAAAGGAGCAAAACCCTATGCCAACCCTAGAGTTCACTGAGGAAGACATTGAGAAAATGGGGGACACAGAATCCATAAAAACTCATTTTAAAGCTTCTGATCAACAATGAGAAGCACATACAACAGTTCAAAGAATTTAAGGTATATGTTACATAAGAAATAGCAGCAATAAAGCAAATCACGGCTGATACATCAGAAATTAAGAACACAGTGGAGCACATTAAAAGTACAGTGGAGAGTCTCCAAAATAGAATGAAGCAAGCAGAAGAAAGAATCTCAGGATTGGAAGATATTTCCTGTCACCAGGGGGAAGCAAACAAAAAGCTGGAAGCAGAACTGGATCAGGCCAGAAAAGGTATTCAAGAATTGAAAGACATTATGAAGAGGCAAAATATCAGAGTTATGGGAGTCCCAGAAGGTGCAGATAGAGAAGCTGAGTTTGCAAATGTATTTATTTAATGAAATAATAAAGGAAAATTTCCCTAATCTGGAGAAAGAATTGGGAAACAAGATCCAGGAGGGGCACAGAACTCCCAACAGAAATCGTTATGTTTAGTTAATCAAGCCAAACCCCCCCCCAATTAATATCTTATGTCTATTCCAATGTGTGTCAGTTAATGTAGAAAACAGAAAATGCATAGGAATCAAAATGCAACTTTATGATATGATTGTTACTTTTAGTTTGTATTTACACTAATACATTATTGAGTGTTCAAAATGCATGCTTGTTGATTATTATGGATAGTCTTGAATATAGCCCTGATTATTGAGCGGATTACAGTCAATGTCTTTGCCAAAAGAAAAATGCCTTTGAAAGAAACTCTGAGATTTACATTGTTACAGACTGTGATAATTTACTCCTCTGGTTTGATTGAATCTTTATACATTATGATCAACGTATTTCATTTCCATATTTGTAATCTTCTCCTTCAGCTTCTGGAAATCAAATTGCAACTCCATTTTACAATATGATGTTCATTTTATGACTGCTTTTGTAATGTTCATTTTAAAATAAGTGTTAGAGTAAAGAAAGGGAGTTAGGTACATACAGATTGGATGAACACTTCAGATCACTGATTCACCCCATAAAAGCTCAGTGTGGGCCCTGGAGCTGGAATGACATTGAATTTGAGCTGCTGACCTGGGATGAGGAAGGAGATTTTGGAGATCCCTGGTCCAGAATTCCATTTACCTTCTGGGCTAGATACCACCAGAATGCCCGTTCCAGATTTCCTCAGACCTTTGCTGGCCCTATTATTGGTCCTGGTGGTACAGCCAGTGCCAACTTTGCTGCCAACTTTGGTGCCATTGGTTTCTTCTGGGTTGAGTGAGGTGTTCGATATTACTCATCAGCTGCAATAGTCTCTCCCCTGGTTTGAGGCTGAAGTCTCTGATTCCTTCTAAATACAGCTATCTAGAGAGCCACAACTTACTGATTGAAAGTGGCATGCAAGATAAATTTATTTGCTGTTCCTTGTCTATTGCTTTTTTTCCTTGTGTGCTGTCAAGTTTTGGTATCAGAAATAAACATTGAAATTGCAAAGTGAATTAAAAAAAAAAAAGCCTCAGTGATCCATGCTGGGCCAGGTAGAAGTCAGATCAGGGCCTCTGACCATCTGTATAAACACCGAAGCTTTTTAGGATGTTAAACACAGAGATACAAATATGTGATATAAAATAGATTGAAGGTATATTATTATAAAAAAAATTAAAAGAAATATGAATATGGGAAGAAGAGGGGAAATGGGAAGGAGTATGAGAAGGCTGATGAAACTAGCTGTATCTTCTTGAAAATATATGTACCAAATATGTGGATTTGATTCTCTTTATATGAATTACTAAATAAAAATTAAGAAGTTGCATACTGCCATATTGGCTTTGATGTGACTACACGTTAAAAAGTGTATAATCAGAGGTTTAAGATAAGAACAATGGTTAGGCATCTCCAGTTCATTTTTATGGTCACTCAACAAAGCATGGGTATTACAATAATGATTATCACCACTAAAATGTAAGAATATAATAATTAACCAACCAAATAATAAAAGTCCAAATACCATCCAAAAGCAACCAATAACAATGTAAAAATATAGTCCCCACACTTACCATTCTTGAATATTTATAATACATTCTATTTGCATTGAAATTGCTATAATAATTTTAAGGAAACCATCAGAAAACTAGAGGTAAATGTTTCCTGGCAATCTTTTCTCTTACATCACTGTTTTCATTTTAAGTAAGTTTTAGATTATCTTAAATTTGCTTCCCATAGCAAATGTCTTCATTTTTATTTTTCCATCTTATTTTTCAGCAAAACTAGAGGAAAGTACCAAGTCTTCTCAGAATAGACCTCCTAGAGAAAAAAGTAAGTGACATATTGATAACAATTTAATGACAATCTTTAGTCCCATGTACTTTTAGAACAATTACACCCAGGTATGTGTAGCTATTTTTTTCTCTTCCCCCCCATGTGCAACTCATGACTCATCCTTTTCCTGCATGTCTAATATCTCCCCCAAAATACTGGCATTCTCCCATATAAAATTCTCTCCATATCTTTCCCCCTCCATTTTCCACCATTCCACTGGCCTCTTGTTCAGCGTGCCTTTCCTTTCCCATTGAACTAGTTTATTCTGTGCCCACATTATTGAAATGCAAGTCCATAAAAACAGTGATGTGTTGATGCATTGGTGTGCATGTGACCTAAAGCCTAGAAGCATGTGAACTTGGGTTCTTTCCAGGATCAGTGGCCCAGCACTCTCTACCTCAGGGTGGATGATGATTCAATACATAACTGCTACCATAACCATGAGAACATGCATTGTTTGTTGGTGGGACTCAAAGACTCTCTTGGTAACAAATTCTAACAATAAAATTTAAATACACAGACACTAAAAATATTTTAAAATGCTAGCTGTCAAAATCAATATGTATCACCTTTCCTCAAAATAAATTTCCTTCTTTCCTCATTTCCTTCTGTATAGCATATTACTATTCCATAATGGTGTGTGTGTCTCTGCCTGTGTGCCTCAATCATAAGCTGGGATTATCTTCACCTTGCTTTTGTAACAAGGATATTTCCATCTTATCTCCAGATAGACTTCAGAGATATGATGGACAATATTGACTGACAGCCATTTACCTCATTCACTTTAAAATGATTGTTTTCATGGTGTCTTTAACTGTCCAGTTCTCTTCCCATGGTCCCAACACAGCTCTATTGGTTCTACAATTTTGGATATCCATGCTACTCTTCTGCCACAAACCACCACCTCTTTTATGTTATGTCTGTCTCCTATATTATGTTCTCTCAAATTCCTTTTTGTAATTGTTTCTCTACTTTCTCAATTTTTTTAAGGAATGTCTTTTCTTTGATAGAAATGTTCTGTCTTCTGCATTTAAAATGATTGTGACTTTCTTTAAGATTTTAGTGATGAGCTGGGGGTCAAACAACTGGGCTCATATATTCTGCCATCCAAGTACTAGCCAGGCCCGACCCTGCTTAACTTCCGAAATCAGATGAGATCGGGCGCGTTCAGGGTAGTATGGCCATAGACAGGGCTCATATATCTACGTTTTTTTATATATATATATATGTGTGTGTATGTATATGGTATTATATATATGTATTTACATATCTATGTATGTATATATATGGCATTCACTTATGATATATGAATATTTATATAGTATGTAGAGATAGATAGAAATTCTAAGAAACATTATTGGTTTAGGAGTTTTACCAGATATTTCAATTATACATGACCATTACTATGCATATTAAAACTCCCAAATTTTGAAGGCATGGCATAAAAATTAAATCTGGTCGAGGACAATTTTACACGTTTTTAAAATTTGTTTTATTTTATTAAATATGCATGTTTTTTATTGGATTGAATATCATTTGACAGAAATTTTTTTTCTATCAATACATTCACACCATGACTCATTTCATCTCTGAAAGACTGTATTTTTCCTTCATGGAGAACAGTTTCTGAAGGTCCCTGAAGAGACAGTGAAATAGTCAGGTACATAGGTTCATAGAACAAAATTGATTTCCTTAAAATCAATATAAATATTTACTTTTAGACATATATATGTGATTCTAAATACTTAAAAAAAAAAAGAAAATTTGAAGAACTCCAAAGTACAAGAAGCACCAAAATGCAGCATTCCTATTTTCTTAATTTTTACTTTTACAGACTTTTAAAAATTTAAGAATCAGGTCTGGTGCCATGAGCTTCTGCTTGTGCACTGGCATCTCACAAGGGTGCCACATTGATTTCTGGATGATCCACTTCTAATCCAGCTCCCTGCTTGTGGCTTGAGAAAGCTGCAGAAGAGGCCTCATGTACTTGGATCTCTGCACCCATGTTGGAGAATCAAAAGATGCTCCTGGATCCTGCTTCCTGGCTTCTTGTGTCAAATTGGGCAATTGATGGTAGACTTCGTCTATCTAGGGTGGAAAATGACTCAATACACCTTTTCTACTATGATGATGAAACCCTACATCATTCATTCGGTGGAAATCAAGCACACAACTGTTAGAGAATTCTGTCAATAAGATTTTACATACAGGGCCTGACGGTGTGGCCTAGCAGCTAAAGTCCTCGCCTTGAACACCCCGGGATCCTATATGGGTGCCGGTTCTAATCCTGGCAGCTCCACTTCCCATCCAGCTCCCTGCTTGTGGCCTGAGAAAGCAGTTGAGGACGGCCCAATGCATTGGGACACTGCACCCGTGTGGGAGACCTGGAAGAGGTTCCTGGTTCCCGGCATCGGATCGGCGCGCATCGGCCCGTTGTGGCTCACTTGGGGAGTGAATCATCGGATGGAAGATCTTCCTCTCTGTCTCTCCTCCTCTGTGTATATCTGGCTGTAATAAAATGAATAAATCTTTAAAAAATAAAAAGATTTTACATACACAGCACACACAAATATCTTTAAATGGTAAGCTTGTAGCTAGCCCTGAAGTTGAATAGCCAGGACTCGAACCAAAAACCACATAGGATTTGTAGCATTTCATATGTGAAAATTACAACCTTTACAATTTTCAACATAACTTATTTACATACTTCTTACAGAAAACTCTATGTCCACATTGTATCTTGATAGTTACATGCCTTTTCCATTTTGTTTTTCAGAAGTACTTCTGGCTGGCGCTGGTAAATTCTTCGGTCAGTTTTCCTTTGTTTTGATATCTATTCTGCAAACCATGATCTGGTTTTTCTTTGCATTTCTTTGTTGACTAGTGATTGTGAGCATGTTTTCAAGTATCTCTCTGCCATGTGTATCTCATCATTTACAATATGTTGCTCATATGTGTTGCCCATCCTTAATTGGATTCCATGTTTTAGATTTTGAGACTGCTGATATATACTTAGAATATATCAGAAGAATAGAGTTAATTCTAATAGACTTCTCTCCTCCAAAATTGCATGGAAAACTAATTCCCTGTTATGCATAATTCAGCGCATCTGTTTCTATGCAGATGGTCGTGATCCAATCCTTAACCAGAAGACAACAGACTGTAAAAGGCTAATTTTCTTCCTCTTTCTCTGAGTCCAGAAATATGCCCACAACTATTTATCATCCCTGAAGATTAAATTTTAGGGTAATATAGTGATGCATTTGATCATGATAGGGCAGAAGATATGAGTATACTTATCTGATCTTATCTGACAGATTTGCTTCTTTCCAAATGTGATAAATTATCTTTCTGTTGAACATTTTATGCCATGAAATATTAATTGCAAAACTGCTCTTCATTTGGAAAGTGGAACCTAGGATTTGTTCCTAGAGAAAGCAAGATCACTGTGAATATTTTTTAGATTTTTATTTCAGGGGCATATTAGCTAAAATGACTTGGCAAATATTCTATAATAACTGTACCCCTGCATGCTTTGCCACCCCTCTCCTCTTGATTTTCAAGGTTCACTCTTCCTTGAATGCTGACTTTCCCTTTTCCAGTTTGGCTGCTAGACCTCCATATGATGTTCTCTCCCTCAGTTTCTCCACCTTTTTTATTCCTTGCTTTTTCCTCTTTAAGGTTCTGCATCTTTATTCCTTATAAATGTTGGATCTTTCTGCTGATGCTGAACAGACAAATGCACACTTGTGATTATAAAAAAAAATTGTAAGAATGTTAGAGCAAAAGCTTGAAGGGCAAGTAAGGAAGGGAGAATCAGAGAAATTGGAGAGTGCGGAAAGGTAGGAAGAAACAAGCTATATCAAATATGTTTATTGTCATTTTATGTAAATTATTTAATATGACTTATGTGAATAATTGAATATCGGTATACTTATTGAGTGTGACTACACTCTGAGACAAATTTAATGCTGAATTTCTTGTACGAAGTGTGGTTTATGCAAGTTCAGCTCATTTGTATGATCACTCAACAAAGCATGGTAATTATAATAATGTTCATAATCACTATAATGTGCTAGAGTCAAACAATGTGGTAATTAACCAACCAAAAAACAAATGTTCAAATGGTGTCACAGAGGAATTGTAACAATTTAAAATGTAATTTCCCAATGTCCCATTCTAAAATTTATATAGAAACATTTCATTTTCACAAATGTCATTTAATGTAAACTATGATTGAAAACAAAATACACTGGCTTAAATTTATATATGTATATCTAAGTGTTCTTGTTGCAGGGTGTGAGCAAGATCACACCAGACATGTCTGACGTTTATTAAGGAGTCTTTATCAAGCTTGAAGTCAACAGAGCACAATAGCAAATTACAAGTCCATACAGCAATCCACTCAATTATAATCCAACCAATCATAATCCTAAAAGGAACAAATGGTCATTATCCTTAAGTCCATCCATTAAGCTGAAAACCTATGTCCCAGCTTCCCCAACAATATAAGTTATCTTAAGAGACATGCAACAAATAACCTGGACACACTTAAAACGCTGCAGACATTCACCTTTTCCTGGCTTCTCTGCCCACATTCTACTACTGCTTGGCTTCACTCTTCCTGGAACTCCAGATAATACACAAACCAGAAACAGCATCACTATAACCATTGCCTCTTCTAAGCAGTACACAGGGACCATGCTCAGGGGATTACCTGTCCTAGGTCAGCCAAGAGTCGAGGTGCTAGCGTAATGGAAGCACCTGGCCAGAAAGAAAAGAGCCCCTGCTTCATGGGCCTTTTAAAGGGGCTTGTGAGGGGAGTGGTTACACAACAATGCAATACCACCCCCTCTCAGTTGATAGGTGAGTCACAGGTGGGCAGGAGCGAATACCTAAGTGTTGTGGGCCAAGGAGTTGATTAGTGCTCGTTAGGATGGACAGGAACAGGAACAGGGCTGGTAGCTAAAAATACCTAGACTAATTGGACTTCCAGTATCCTGGCTCATTTAGGATGTGGGGGAAGTGGTTGAGGATGCAATTACTATTCCATTGCTGTTAGGATCCATCTTTAGGACAGAGGTTGGGGGACCCAGCCAAATTTCATTTGTCCACTTGTCAATGGGTGCTGGCTATCACAGGCTGCACCCCATAGCATTCTAAGTTTCAAAAATATGCATTTTTGATAAATTTGATGATTTTAAAAATGTGTTTTCTGTGATATTTACATCAACATTTGTAAAGTGATTTTTAGGAATCCATCTGAAAACTAATGCTAAAGGTTTCCTTACTAGCTTTTCTCTTTGCGTTCTCAATAAGTTCCAATTTTCTGAAATATTGCTTCACATGGCAAGTGCCTTAATTTTTGTTTTATCATCTTGTTTTTCAGATGATCTCTTCCGAGGAAATGGTAACTGTTCCCTGACAGTCTTTAATTGTTTCTTGTTTAGCCATGCCTTTCCGTTATCATTAACAATGGCTTATTCTGTGCCCAAATTCTGTTTGTTTTTAAAGATTTTTTAAATCATTTTTTAATTGGAAAGTCAGATATACAGAGGGAAGGAGAGACAGAGAGGAAAACTTCTGTCCGTTGATTCATTCCCCAAGCGGCCAAACCCACCAGAGCTGAGCCGATCCAAACTCAGGACCTAGGAGCTTCTTCAGGTCTACCACGCCGGTTGTGGCTTTGGGCCACAACCAAGGAGCTTGACGGGAAGCAGGGCTGCTGGAAGAACCAGTGTCCATGCTGGATCACTGGGAGCAAGACTATGACATTAGCCACTAGGCTATCACTCCGGGTCCCAGTGATCTGATTCTTCAAGTACAAGTCCATAAAGCAAAGTGATGTGCTGATACATTGGTGTCCATGTGACCTCAAGCCTAGAAGCATCTGACCTGGGGCTGTTTCCAGGATCAGTGGCCTAGCAGGTTCTACCTTGGGTAGATGACTTAATACATAATTGCTACCATAATCGGATCATGAGAACCCACATCATTCCTTAGGTGGGAATCAAACTCCTCTTGTTAGCTATTTCTAACAATAAAATGTAGATACACAGACACTAAATTTTTTGAAAGATTTATTTATTTATTTAATTGGAAATTTATATATACAGAGAGGAGGAGAGACAGAGAGGAAGAATCTCCATCCAGTGACTCACTCCCCATGTGACAACAGCAGCCAGTGCTGTGCCAATTCGAAGCCAGAAGCCAGGGACCTCTTCCAGGATCCCAATGCTTTGGGCCATCCTTGATTGCTTTCCCAGGCCACAGCAAGGGAACTGGATGGAAAGTGGAGGTACCGGGATTACAACTGGCACCCATATGGGATCTTGGCATGATCAAGGCGAGGACTAGAGCCGCTAGGCCACCACGCCAGGCCCAAACTAAAATATTTTAAAATGTGAACTATTGAAAGCAATATTGCCACTATGTTTTTTTTACTCAAAAGTAAATTTCCTTATTTCCTCATTTCATTCTGTATAGCATATTACTTTTCTGCTATGGTGTGTGTGTGTGTGTGCGTGTGTACCTGTATCATAAGCTGGTGTTCACCCTGCTTTCCTTAACCAGATTTTCCTTTTTATACTCAGATAGATTTCAGGGAAATGATGATCAGTACTGATAGCCATTTACCTCATTTCACTTAAAAATAATTGATATCACAGTTTTGTTACTTTGCAATTCTCTTCCCCTAGATGCGAACTATTAGCTCTGGCTCTGCGTTCTTCAGATATCAACTATACAACTCTTCCTATATCATACCATTCTCTGTTATATCATTTTCCTGCTATGTTCTCTTCATTTCTTTATCTTTTCTCTATTTTTTGTATATGTGCTTTCTTTGATAGAAATATTGTATCTTCTGCATTTCAAGCATATGTAAAGTGTCAGTAAATATGCACATACATTCCATGCAATATATATAATGTGTTGGAAATTTCTTGATTTAGGAGTTTTACCAGATATTTCAATTATACATGACCATTACTATGCATATTAAAACTCCCAAATTTTGGAGGCATGACATAAAAATAAACTCTGATCAAGGATAATTTTACACATTTTTGAAATTTGTTTTATTTTATTAAATATGCATGTTTTTATTAGATTGAATATCATTTGACAGAAATTTTTTTTCTATCAATACATTCACACCATGACTCATTTCATCTCTGAAAGACTGTATTTTTCCTTCATGGAGAACAGTTTCTGAAGGTCCCTGAAGAGACAGTGAAATAGTCAGGTACATAGGTTCATAGAACAAAATTGATTTCCTTAAAATCAATATAAATATTTACTTTTAGACATATAAGTGTGATTCTAAATACTTAAAAAAAAAAAGAAAATTTGAAGAACTCCAAAGTACAAGAAGCACCAAAATGCAGCATTCCTATTTTCTTAATTTTTACTTTTACAGACTTTTAAAAATTTAAGAATCAGGTCTGGTGCCATGAGCTTCTGCTTGTGCACTGGCATCTCACAAGGGTGCCACATTGATTTCTGGATGATCCACTTCTAATCCAGCTCCCTGCTTGTGGCTTGAGAAAGCTGCAGAAGAGGCCTCATGTACTTGGATCTCTGCACCCATGTTGGAGAATCAAAAGATGCTCCTGGATCCTGCTTCCTGGCTTCTTGTGTCAAATTGGGCAATTGATGGTAGACTTCGTCTATCTAGGGTGGAAAATGACTCAATACACCTTTTCTACTATGATGATGAAACCCTACATCATTCATTCAGTGGAAATCAAGCACACAACTGTTAGAGAATTCTGTCAATAAGATTTTACATACACAGCACACACAAATATCTTTACTTGAATAGCCAGGACTCGAACCAAAAATCACATAGGATTTGTAGCATTTCATATTTGAAAATTACAACATTTACAATTCTCAATATAACTTATTTAGTTACTTACATAAAACTCTGACTATGTCCACATTGTATCTTGATAGTTACATGCCTTTTCCATTTTGTTTTTCAGAAGTACTTCGGGCTGGCGCTGGTAAATTCTTCGGTAAGGTTTCCTTTGTTTTGATACCAATTATGCAAACCATGATCTGGTTTTTCTTTGCTTGTCTTTGTTGACTAGTGATTGTGAGCATGTTTTCAACTATCTCTCTGCCATGTCTATCTCATTGTTTACAATATGTTGTCCATATGTATTGCCCATTCTTAATTGGATTCCATGTTTTAGATTTTGAGACTGCTGATATATACTTAAAATATATCAGAAGAATAAAGTTAATTCTAATCGACTTCTCTCCTCCAAAATTGCATGGAAAACTAATTCCCTGTTACGCATAATTCAGCAATCAGTTTCTGTGCAGATGATCTTGATCCAATATTTAGCCAGAAGACAACAGACTGTAAAAAGGCTAATTTTCTTCCTCTTTCTCTGAGTCTAAAAATATGCCCACAACTATCCATCATTCATCAAGAGAAAATTTTAGAATCAATGTACCATTACATTTGATCATGGTAGGGCAATGTGAGTGAGTATTCTTACCTGATCTTACCTGGAAAACTTGGCTCTTTCCAAATGTGGTAAATATTAATTTTTACTAATATTTTTTTATTTAATTTTATTACAAAGTCAGATATACAAAGAGGAGGAGAGACAGCGAGATCTTCCGTCCAATGATTCACTCCCCAAGTGAGCTGCAACGGCCGGTGCGTGCCGATCCGATGGCCGGGAACCAGGAACCTCTTCAGGGTCTCCCACACAGGTGCAGGGTCCCAGGCTTTGGGCCGTCCTCGACTGCTTTCCCAGGCCACAAGCAGGGAGCTGGGTGGGAAGTGGAGCTGCCAGGATTAGAACCGGCGCCCATATGGAATCCCGGGGCGTTCAAGGCGAGGACTTTAGCCGCTAGACCACGCCGCCGGGCCCATAATTGTTACTAATATTTTATGATGATAAATATTAATTGCAAACTGCTCTTCATTTGGAAAGTGGAACCTAGGATTTGTTCCTGGAAAAAGCAAGATCACCAGTAATGTTGATATATCATTCAGAGACATCTTATCAAAAAATTACATTGGCAACTATTCTGTAGTAACTGTACCCCTGCATGCTTTGACACCTCTTTCCTCTTGATTTGTGATGTCCTCATTTTCCTTGAATGCTGACTTTCCCTTTTCCAGTTTGGCAGCTAAACCTCCAAATTTTGTTCTCTCTCTTAAGTTTCTCCACATTTTTTAATCCATTGTTTTTTCTTCTTTGATGTTCAATATCTTTTTCTTTGTTAATACTGGCTTTTTATGTTGATATAGGCATACAAACTTCTGGTTGTAAAATAAACTGAAAGGATTTTAGAGGAAATTACTGAAAGACATATAAGGAAGGGGGAAATTAGAGAGAGTGTGGAAAGGTGGGAGGAAACTAGCTTTATCTTCTTCAATGTTGTATATCAAATAAGATTTTTATTTTATTGCATGAATTATTTAAAATAGCTTAAGTGTATAGCTGCATATTGGAATATTGATTTGTGTGTGATTATAATGTGAGACAAATCTAATGATGGTTTTACTTTAATTATAGTGGTTTAGTCATTTCCAACACATTTTTTGGACATTAAGAAAGCATAACTATTACAATAATGAAAAGGACTCTTGTGTGATGGAGTTTGAAGAACATAATATTTAACCCAACATGCAATAAATGTCCAAATACCATCAAATAGAAAAGAGTAATAATTTAAAATGTAATTCCACAACATCCCATTATATAATTTTTCTAAATATATCCCATTTTCACAAATTTCATTTAATGTAGATGATGACTTAAAATAAATTACACCATTTACACGTGTCTATTGACATGTATATCCAAGAGTTCTACATTTACATATGCATTTTGATAAATGGGATTATTTTTAAATTTATTCTGTGTTAGTTACATAGACTTTTCTAAAAGAATTTTTAGGAATCCATCTGAAAACTAAATGTTAAGATGGAACGTAGTATATGTTCTCTGGCATCCTTTTGTCTTTGCATTCTCAATAAATTCAAATTTTGTGAAAACATTGCTTCACATGGGATGTGCCTTCATTGTTGTCTTTCCATTTTCTTTTCAGATGATCTTCAGAGAGGTAATGGTAACTGTTCCCTGACAGCCCTTACTCATGCTGGTTTAGAATAAATGGTTTAGAACGGAT
Source organism: Ochotona princeps (assembly GCF_030435755.1). NCBI lineage: Eukaryota > Metazoa > Chordata > Mammalia > Lagomorpha > Ochotonidae > Ochotona > Ochotona princeps. The sequence continues at coordinate 114,659,409 of NC_080832.1, forward strand.
GTAAACATTGGCTTCTCCTTCCCCCATGCGCCCCTCATGACTCACCCAGCTGCAACTCTACTCTCCCTGCCGTACCTCTGAAATTCTTCCATGTTTACTTTTCTCCATTGCTTTTCCCCTCCATTTCATCATTCCACTTGCTTCTTGTTCAGCCATGTCCTTCCTTTCCCATTAACATTGCTTTATTCTCTGCCCACATTCTGGAAATACAGGTCCATAAAGCAAATTCATGTGTTGATACCCTGGTGTCCAAGTGACCTGAAGACAAGGAGCATCTGAACTTGGATTCTTTCCAGGATTGGTGGCCCAGCAGTCTCTGCCTCAGGATGGATGATGACTCCATACATAATTGCTACCTTGATCTGATCATTAGAATCCAAATCATTGCTTTGGTGTTAATCAGAGACCCTTGTGTTAGAGGATTGTAACAAAAAAATTCCAATACACAGACACTAAAATATTTTAAAATGCTATCATTTTTTTCCTCAACATAAAGTTCCTTATTTCCTAATCTCATTCTTGATAGCATATTATTTTTGCACCATGGTCTGTGTGCGTGCATGCGTACCTGTATCATAAACTGGGATTATCTTCATCTTTCTTCCCATAACAAGGATTTTTCCATCTTACCTCACATAGACGTCAGAGAAATGCTGGTGAATTCCGACAGCCATTTACAGCATTTCACTTTTTAAAAACTATTTATTTATTTTTATTGTGAAGTCAGATATACAGAAAGGACGAGAGACAGAGAGGAAGATCTTCCATCATATGTTCACTCCCCAAGCGGCCACAGTGGGCAGAGCTGAGCCAATCCTGTTGGCAACGCCCGCGTCGCCACGTACCCCGAGCCGAGCGGAGGGACTAGGGTTACAAAAAAGACAATACGCAGAGACAACACGCTGTACACAGAATGCCGATCGATGATAGATTGATCTTTATGAAACTCCAGGCTTTCTTTTATACTCTGCCTAGCTCCTCCCAGTGTTTATCCAGTCCTCAAGTGGCCACCCTAAATCCTTCGAGTTCCTCCCAGTAGTGGCTACCCTAAATCCCTTGAGTTCCTCCCAGTGTTTATCCAATCCCTTGGCAGATAACTTGACAAATAGGAAGCAGGAACTTGCGGTTAAGCCAGTGGCTAGATGTATCAGGCCAAAATTGCCAATCCTGTTACGCTCTGAGAAACAAGCTAAGCTGCGGAGTTAATCATTGGGAGACCGGGGCCAGAGCCAGGAAATTTTCCCAGGTCTCCCATGCAGGTGCAGGGTCCCAAGGCTTTGGGCCGTCCTCGACTGCTTTCCCAGGCCACAAGCAGGGAGCTGGATAGCAAGTGGAGCTGCCAGGATTAGGACCAGCACCTATATAGGATCCTGGTGTCTGCAATGCAAGAACTTTAACCACCACGCTATCCCGCTGGGCCCTCATTTCGCTTTCAAATGATTGCTTCTATGGTGTTTTACCTGGCCAGTTCTCTTCTCCTAGATACCAATTTTTAGCTCTCCATTCTTCAGATATCCAATCTGCTCTTCTTCCACTAACCACCCTCTTTTTCTATTATGTCTGCTCCCTGTATTATGTCCTCTCTGTTTTTCCTTATATTTTCTCTCCTTTCCATGTTTTCAAACCACGCCCTTTCTTTACTAGAACTGTTATATCATCTGCATTTCACATGTTTGTGAGTTTCATTGAAATTTCAGTGATATGATGGTCAAGAAAATGGGCTCACACTTTCATAAGCATTTATATAATTTCTGGGAAGCTGTCATGATTTCAGAGTTTTGCCACATATTCCAATTATAACTGACATTTCAAACCGTATTAGACCTTACTAATCTTGAAGTTATGACAGAAATATACAATCTTGTAAGGGTGAGTATCCACATGCATGTTCTTTCGTCAGAGTTCATTAAGTATGCCAGTTTTCTACCTGGAATGGATTTCACTTAACAAAGCCATATTTTTTGCATCAGAAAAAATCAGAGTGTAAGTCATTTAATTTCTGGAATACTATACTCTTCCTTCATGGAGAAACGTTTCTGAAGGTCTCAGAACAGACAGTGAAATAACAACAACAAAAATAGTTTAACAGAACAAAACTAACTTTTCTTTTAAAGATTTATTTATTTTATTACAAAGTCAGATATACAGAGAGGAGAGACAGAGAGGAAGATCTTCCCTCCGATGATTCACTCCCCAAGTGAGCCGCAACGGGCCGGTGCGTGCCGATCCGATGGCCAGGAACCAGGAACCTCTTTAGGGTCTCCCACACGGGTGCAGGGTCCCAAGGCATTGGGCCATCCTCGACTGCTTTCCCAGGCCACAAGCAGGGAGTTGGATGGGAAGTGGAGCTTCCAGGATTAGAACCGGCGCCCATATGGGATCCCGGGGCGTTCAAGGCGAGGACTTTAGCCTCTAGGCCACGCCGCCGGGCCCAAAACTAACTTTTTAAAAATCAATATAAGTATTTATTTTTAGACATATGTGTGGGTGCAATTAAATACATAAAAAACAAAATAATGCTCCAAAATGCAAGAACCACCAAAACTCAGCCTTAAAAACAAACAAACAAAAAACAGCTAAGAATCAGGGCCAGTGACTTGTCCAATACGGCTGAGGATCTGCCTCAGCACTAAATCCCACATAGGTGCCAGTTTGTATTCTGGATGCTCCACTTCTGATCTACTTCGCTGCCTGTGGCTTGGGAAAGCTGAAGAATAGCGTTCCTGTCCTTGGATCCCAAAAATATCTCAAAAGATGCTAACTGTTTCCAGTTCCCAGCTTCTGGTGTCATGTTGGAACATCGTGTGTTGACTTGGGCTAATTAGGCTGGATGACGATGACTCAATACATATATCCTACAGTAATAATGAGGACCAACATTATTCATTTGGTTTCCCCGGGAATCAAAGACAGTATTTTTAGAGAATTCTGTCAAGAACATGTCATAACTTAGCTTTGTTACAAACATTGTAGTAAAATGTGAAATGTTGTTTTAAAATGCCAACCTTATAGCTAAATCTGAAGTTAAACAGCCAGGACTAAAACATACACCAATTTAGTAACATCTATGTTTCACTTGTGAAGGTTGCAACCTTTGCAGTTCTCAACATACTGATTATCACACTGTCTGTGTATATAAAACTCTGACTACATGCTCATTGTATATTGATATTTACATGAGTTTTGCATTTTGTTTTTCAGAGGTACATCAGATTGACAATGGCAAAATCATTGGTCAGTTTGGCTTTGTTTTGATATTTCTTCCTCAAATCACAATTTGGTGTTTCGTTGCATTTCTCTGCTGACTAGTGATCTTGAGCATGGGATTTCAAGTGTCTTTCAGCCCTGTGCAGCTCAGCCTTTAAAAACTGCTGTTCATGTGTGTTGCCCACTCTTAACTGGATTACTAGTTTGTGAGTTTTTGAGAGTCTTATATGTTCTGGGCATATATCAGAAGAATAAAATTGATTCTACTCCATATTTCTTTTGACACAGATTCTCTGTCATGTGTCATTCACTGCATCCACTCTGTACAGATGATCTTGATCCAATCCTTAACCAGAAGAGAACAGACACTAACAGGGATGAGTAAATTCTGCTTTTTGTCAGTCTTTCAAAATATGCCCACAGCTATTCATCATCACTCAAGGAAAATTTTAGGGTCGGTATGGCACTTCATTGGATCACGCTGGGGCACTATGAGTATTCAAACCTAATCTTAGCTGATACACCTGGCTCTTTAAAAGTGTGGTAAATTAAATCTATGTTATGATTGTATTATTATATGAAATATTAGTTGTAAATTTGCTATTCCTTTGGAGACACCGAACCTAGGATTTTTCCTAGCAAAAGCCAGATCACTTAGCAATTTTACTTTATCTTTCAGCACCATCTTACCCAAAAAATGACATTGACAAACACTCTCACGAATGTACACCTGCATGCTTTGACACCCCTTTCCTCTTGATTTTCAAGGTCCTCACTTTTTATTGAATGCTGACTCTCCCCTTTGCACTTTGGCTGCTAGACCTCCATATGATGTTCTCTCCCTTCAGTGTCCCCAGTTCTATCCATTGCTTTTTATTCTTTGAGGTTCTACATCTATATTCCTTATAAACACTGGCTCTTTCTGCTGATGCTCAGTATAGAGACACAAACTTGTGATTCTAAGATGAATTGCAACAATGTTAGAGCAAAAACTTGAAAGGCATGTAAGGAAAGGAGAAAGAGGGGAAATTGGATGGAGTGAGGGAACGTGGGAAGTTAGCTTTGTCTTCTGAAAAGGGTATGCATCAGATATGTTTATCATCGTTTTCTATAAATCATTTACTGTAACTTCAGTGAAAATTTGCATATCGGTATACTGATTTGAGTGTGACTACACTCTGAGATCAATCTAATGCTTGGATATCTTGCAAGAACCCTGGTTAGGCATTTCCAGCTCACTTGTATGATCACTCAGCAAAGTATGGCTATGACAATATGGATCATGACCACTCTGATGTACTGGAGTCAATGAATGTAAAAATTAACTTACCATGTAATGGAAGTCCAAAAACCTCCAAGAGCAATGAATGGCAATTTAAATAGATAATGTCCCAGTGGCCCATTGTATAATGTTTCTACATACATCCCATTTTTTCATACAATGTAGAGTATGACTTAAAACAAAATACACTATTTACATTTGTCTATTGGCTTGGATATCCAAGAGTTGTATGTTTACATAAACATTTCTGATAAGTTTTTTATTTATTAAATTTATTTGCTGTGATATTTACATTGACCTTTGTTAAGCAGTTTTTAAGAAACTGTCTGAAAATTGATGGTACATGTTCCCTGGAATCTTTTCTCTTACACTACTGTTGGCATTGTCAATAAGTTCAAATATTCTGAAATATTGCTTCCCATGTCCAGTGCCTTACTTTTGTTTTTCCCTCTTATTTTTCAGAAATTATTGAGCGACCTAATGGTAACTATTCCCTGACAGGCTTTACTCCCATGCTGGTTTAGAATGACTGCACTCTTGGTGTGTGTCAACATCTCCTCCTCTTTCTGCCATGTGCATCTCATGAATCACTCTTCTAATACAAGTCTACTGTCTCCGAGTGACACTGGGATTCTCCCAGATTAAATTCTCTCCTTTTCTTTATCCCTCCGTTATCATCATTCCACTTGCTTCTGTTTCAGCTATGTCTTTCCCTACCCTTTAACACTGGTTTATTTTTCAAATGCAAATACATAAAACAAAGTGATGTGTTGATACTGAAGTGTCCACGTAACCCGAAGCTTAGAAGCATCCAAACTTGGGTTCTTTCTAGGATCAGTGGCCCAGCAGTCTCTTCCTGAGGGCGGACAATTCTTTATGCTCCTTTCTTCAGATATCAATCTAAAACTTTTTTCCGAACCACCCCCACCTTTTCTGTTATTTCTATTTTCTATAACATGTTTTCTCTATTTCTTTTTCCAGACATATTAGGTCACTTCCTATTTTTACAAATCATGTCATTTCTTTGCTAGTAATATTGTATTATCTGTACTTTCATTAAGATTTTAGTGATATTATGGTTAAACAAATGGGCCCAGAGTTTCCATTATTTATATATATATGTGCATGTAATTTGTGTATATATATATACATATACATACATGAGTATATATGTGTATATACATACACACAAATATATATAAATATATGAAATTTCTGAGAAATTTATTTGAGTTAGAAGTTTCAACAGAAATTCAAAATTAAATGACAATAAGTACGCATAATTAAACTCCCAAACGTTTAAGGCATGACAGAAAACTAGGATCTTGACAAAAATCACTTTATATTTTACATGCCTATTTTCTTTCATTTGGTTTGCAGAATTATGAAACTATTCTTCCTGAAATGGATGTCAGATAACATTACCATATTTTTTCAATCAATAATATCATACCATGAACCATTTCATTTCTGGAAGACTACACTCTTCTTTCATGGAGAACAAAAAATATTTCTGAAAAACCCGTAACAGGCAGTGAAATAGTCAGAAATGCAGTTTAACAGATGATGACCGATTTCTTCAAAATCAATATAAATATTTATTTTTAGAATGTGTATGTGCATCTAAATACATAAAAAACAAACAAACATAAAGTGCTACAAAGTCAAGATCCACCCAAACACAGCCTTCAAAAAAAAAAAAAATCAGGGCCGGTACCATGGCCAAGTTGGCTGAGCTTCTGCCTGTGCACTGGCATCCATACGGGTGCCAGCTTGTGTTCAGAATGCTCCACTTCTGACCCGTTTGCTGTTTGTGGCTTGGGGAAGCTGCAGAAGAGCGCTCATGTAGTTGTATCCCTGAACCCATGTGAGAGAATCAAAAGATGCTTCCCCTTTCTGCGATAGGCTCCTGGTGTCAAGTCAGGCTATTGTGGATGGACTCAGGCTTTCTAGGGTGGATGTCCACACAATACACACTTTCTGCAGCGATATCAGAACAAACATCATTCATTTCACGGGAATAAAGACACTATTGTTAAAACATTTTAACAACCAAATTTTACATGCACAGGATACAACAGTATTTTTAGATGGTAACTTTCTTGGTAGCACTGAAGTTGAATAGCCAGGATTCAAAGCAACAAACATGATATGTTTGTAGTATTTCACTTGTGAAAGTTAGTGCCTTTGCAGTTCTTAACATAACTTATTATTACACTGAGTGTGCAAAATTTCCTTGTCATATCTTGATATTGACATGAGATTTTCATTTTGTTTTTCAGAAGTACTTCAGAGTAACACTGGTAAATTGATCAGTTTTGCTTTGTTTTGATATCCATTATCCAAACCATCATTTGCTGTTTCCTTGCATTTCTCTGTTGACTAGTGATGCTGAGCATGTGTTTTCGAGTGTCCTTCAGCCCTGGGTATCTCATTCTTTAAGAAATGCTGTTTGTACGTTTGGCCATTCTGAGTTGCATTACATGTTTTTGAGTTCGAGACTCCTTACATATACACTTGAAATATAAGAGACGGATAAAGTTTTCCTTTTCTAATAAAGTTCTTTTCTACAAAATTTCATTGAACACAAATTCTCGGTCATGCCTCATTTAATGCATGCATTTCTGTGCAGATGATCTTGATCCAAATCTTATACAGAAGAGAATAGACCCTAAAAGGGCTAAGTAAATTCCTCTTTCTGGGAGTCTTAAAATAGGCACACAGCTATTCATCATTGCTGAAAAACTAATTTTAGCCTCAGTGTAGCGCTGCTTTTGATCATGGCAGTGCAGTATGAACAAGTACTCACCTGATCTTACCTGACAGAATTGCCTGTTCCAAATGTGGTACATTTTCTTTCTTGTGAACATTCTGTGACATGACATGTTAATCGTGAAAGAGTACCTCTTTTGGAACAATGGAACACAGTCTTTGCCCTAGGAAAACCAAGGTCACTTAGTAATGTTAATTTGTCTTTCAGTGTCATCTTTCCAAAAATGGACATAAGCAAACAATCGTGACAACTGTATACCTGCATGCTTTCACACCCCTTTCCTTAAACTTTGCAAGGTCCGCGTTTTTCCTTGAATTCTGACTTTCCCTTTACCAGTTTGGTTGCTGCTCAACCTCATTTGATGGTCTCTCCCTTCAGTTTCTCCCCTATTTCTACCCACTGCTTTTTCCTTTGAGGCTCTACATCTATATTCCTTAGTAACACTGGCTCTTTCTGCTGATGCTCAACAGAGAGATGCAAACTTGTGATTATGAAACAAATTGTAAGAGTGTTAGAGCAAAAACTTGAATGACACGTAAGGAAGGGAGGAAGATGGGAAATTGGAGGAAGTGTGCAACGTTTTCAGGAAACTAACATTATTTTCTTATAAGCGTATTTTCATGCATGTTTATCATTTTTATAGAAATTATTTAATATGATTTCAGTTGTATTGATATATTGGTATACTGATTTGAGTGTGATTACTCTCGAGACAGACCTAATAATGGATTTCTTATAAGAACCGTGGTTTAGGCATCTCCAGCTCATTTATATGATCACTCAAAAAGGCATGACTGTTATTTAAGGATCATTCCCACCCTAATGTCCTGGAATCAAAGAGTGTAATAATTAACTAATCATGTAGTGAAAGTCCAAATACCATCGAACAGGAAACACCAACGATGTAAAACTATTATCCCCCAGTGTCCCATTTTATAAAGATTTACAATACATTTCATGTTCACAAGTTTCATATAAAGCAGAGCATGATTTAAAACAAAATACACTATTTAACTGAGCATATATCTGAGAGTTCTAAGCTTGCATTTGCATTTTTGACAAATTACATTATTTTTTTCATTTTTTCTGTGTTATTTATCGACATTTCTATAAACATTTTAAGAAAACTATGAGCAAGCTAGAGTAAATGTTCCCTGGCAACCATGTTTCTATATCAGTTTTCATTTTAAGTTCAGATTAGGTTAAATTATGCTTCACAGAACAAATGACTTCATTTTAACTTCTCCAACTCATTTCTCAGGAAAAGTAACGCAATCAGCCCAGCCTGTTCAGAACCAATCAACTGGAGAAAAAAGTAAGTGGATATTGGTTACAATTCCCTGACTGTCTTTACTCCCATGCCACATTAGAATGACTGCTATCTGGGTGTGTCTCAGCATTTCTACCTTCTCCCCCCATGTGCCTCTCATGACTCACCTTCTCCTGCATGTCTGGTTCCCTGCCATACCCTGGGATTCTCCCATATGAACTTCTCTATATTGCTTTTCCCCTCCATTTCCTCATTCCACTTGCTTCTTGTTCAGCCGTGTCCTTCATTTCCCATTTTCACTGGTTTATTCTGTGCCCACAGAATGAATATCTATTTGTAGACATATATATGCATGCATCCAAATACATAAAAATATTTATTTACCCGCATGTGTTGATATGTATATCTGAGAGTACTAAATTTGCATTTGCATTTTTGTTGAACTGAATTATCTTTGAATGTGTTCTCGGTGATATTTACCTTGACATATCTATAATAAAATTAAGAAAACTATCAGAAAACAGTAGGTATAGGTTTCCTGGCAACACTTTTCATTACATCAATTTTTTGTTTTAAGTCAGATTAGGGTAAATATGCTTCACACAGCAAATGTCTTCCTTTTAATTTTTCCAACTTCTTTTTCAGGAAAACAAGAGCGGTATACCCAGGTTCAGAACCAATCAGCTGAAGCAAAAAGTAAGCGACATGTTGGTTACAATTCCCTTACAGTCTCTACTCCCATGCCACTTTAGAGTGACTGCTATCTGGGTGTGTGTCAACATTTCTACCTTCTCCCCCCATGTGCCTCTCATGACTCACCTTCTCCTGAATGTCTGCTCTGTCTCCGATGTCATCAAGATAAGCAATATTTAAACATATAATCCCCCAACAGCCCATTCTAAAATATTTATAAATACATTCAATGCTCACAAATTTCATACAATGTAGACTATAACTTAAAATCAAATACACTATTTACATCTGTCTCTTGGCATATGTATTGAAGAGTTCTACTGCACCTGTGCATTTTGGATAAATTGGATTATTTTTAAATTTATTCTCTGTGATATTTACATCGACTTATCTACAACAATTTTTAGGAATCCATCTGAAAACCAGTGGTAAATGTTCCCTGGCAACCTTTTCTCTTTGCATTCTCAATAAATTCAAATTTTTTAAAACATTGCTTTGCTTGCCAAGTGCCTTAATTTTTGTCTTTCCATCTCACTTTTCAGATGATCTTCAGGGACATAACTATAACTTTACTCCCAGGCTGTTTTAGAATGAAAGGTTTAGAATGGGTGTAAACATTGCTGTCTCCTCCCCCACCCCCAGGCTGCTTGTCATGACTCACCCTTCTCCTGCATGTCCACTCTCCCTGCCGGATCTCTCAGATTTTCAATATTAACTTCTCTCCATTTCTTTTCCCCTCCACTTCATCATTCCACTTGCTTCTTGTTCGGCCATGTCCTTCCTTTCCCATTAACACTGGTTTATTTTGTGCCCACATCCTGGAAATGCAAGTCCATATATCAAAATGAATATTTATTTGTAGACATATATATGCATGCATCTAAATACTTAAAAACAATTATTTACCTGTGTATGTCAGTGTGTATATCCTAGAGTCCTAAGTTTGCATTTGCATGTTTGATAAATTGAATTTTTAAATTTTGTTCTCTGTGATATTTACATTGACATATCTATAATAATTTTAAGAAAACTATTAGAAAACTATAGGTAAATGTTGCCTGGCAACCCTTTTCATTACACCAATTTTTTGTTTTAAGTCAGATTAGGTTAAATTATGCTTCACACAGCAAATGTCTTCCTTTTAATTTTTTCAACTTCTTTTTCAGGAAAACCAGAGCAATATACCGAGGTTCAGAACCAATTAACTGAAGCAAAAAGTAAGCCACATGTTGGTTACGATTCCCTTATAGTCTTTCTCCCATGCCACTTTAGAATGACTGCTATCTGGGTGTGTGTCAACATTTCTAACTTTTCCCTCCATGTGCCTCACATGATTCACCCTTCTCCTGAATGTCTGCTCTGTCTCCGATGTCATCAAGATAACCAATAAATATTTAAACATGTAATCCCCCAACGTATCATTCTAAGATATTTATAAATGCATTCTGTGTTCACAAATTTCATATAATGTGACTATAACTTAAAATCAAATATGCTATTTACATCTGTCTATTGCCATATGTATTCAAGAGTTCTACTGCACTGCACACATGCATTTTGGATAAATTGGATTTTTTTTTTAAAGTTTATTCTCTGTGACATTTAAATTGACGTTTCTAAACTAAGTTTTAGGAATCCATCTGAAAACTAATGGTAAATGTTTCTTTTAAGAGAAAAATGGCAACTTTTCCTCTTTGCATGCTCAATAAATTCAAATTTTCTGTAAACATTGCTTCAATGGCAAGTACCTTAGTTTTTTCTTTCAAACTTACTTTTCAGATGATCTTCAAGGACAGAGCTATAACTTTACTCCCATGCTGCTTCAGAAAGAAAGATTTAGAATGGGTGTAAACATTGGCTTCTCCTTCCCCCACCTTCTTGTCATGACTCACCCAAGTCCTGCATGTCTACTAATACTCAGCATTAGAATGGCTGCTCTGTAGTTCACTATAAATATTTCCTCAATTTCCCCCTATGAGCATATCAGGTTTCACTTTTCTCCTGAATGTCTACGCAATCCCGCATGTTGTTGGGGCACACCCACATTAACTTCAGTCCATTTACTAATCCCTTCATTGGTATTGTGCTCTGGGTATTGTTGTTTAGGGAAGTGAACCAACCAGTAGATGGTTTCTTCCCTTGCTTTCTCTTTTTGTAGCTCTCTGAGGTAAAAATAAACAAATAAATCTCTTAAAACCAGCTCAGAGACACAGGTAATGAAAGCAAAATAGATAAATGCAGTTGCATCAAGATGTGAAGCTTCTGCACTTGCAAGTGAAAACCTCAACAAGCAAAAGAGGAAACTGACTGATGGGGAGAAAATATTTAAGAGCTAACAGAATGATGAAGGATTTACATGCAGGATATAGAAAGTCCTCAAGAACCTCAACAACATCAAACCATACAGTCTAGTAAAGAAAGGGGCAAAGGACATGAACAGGCATTTTTCAAAGGTAAATTTGAATGGCCAACACACACTTAGAAAGATGTTACAGATAATTAGCCATGAGGAAAATACAAACAAACAAAAAACACAATGAAGTCTCACCTCACCCCAGCAGAATGGAAACAACAAAAAAAATGAAAAACTAAAAAATTAAACAAAAGATACTGACAAGAAGTTGGGAAAACACATATACTACTCTACTTTTGTTGGGAATGTAAACTTTAACAACCATGATAGAAGACAGAAAACAATCTCATCAGAGATATGAAAATAGACATACCATTTAGCCCAAACATGTCACTCTGGAAATTTGCATACATGAATGAGATAAGAATATGAAACAGTTACCAGTACCCTCTTGGTTAGAGCAGTTAAAACATAATAACATCTCTCTTTTTCTAAATGGATACAGTTAGAAATCATTATCTTTAGCTAAGCAAACCAGACTCCAAAAAATTAATATCTTATTTCTATTCCAATGTGTGTCAGTTAATGCAGAAAACAGAAAATGCATAAAAATCAAAATGCAACTTTATGATACAGTTGTTACTTTTAGTTTGTATTTAAACTAATATGGTATTGAGTGTTCAAACAACACGCTTGTTGATTATTGTGGATAGTCTTGAGTTAAGCCCATGGTTATTGAGTGGATTACAGTCAATGTCTTTGCAAAAAGAAAAATGCCTTTGAAAGAAACTTTGAGATTTACATTGTTACAGACTGTGATAATATACACCTCTGGCTTGACTGAAACTCTATACATTATGATCAACCTAATTCATTTCCATAATTGTAATCCTCTCCTTCAGCTTTTGGAAATCAAATTGCCACTCCGTTTTATAATATGGTGTTTGTTTTAAGACTGCTTTTGTAATGTTTATTTTAAGATCAGTGTTAGAGAAAAGAAGAAAGAAAGAGAAATGAAAGGAAGTTAGGTACATATAGATTGAAAGAGCACTTCAGATCACTGGTTCACCCCATAAAAACCTCAGGATCCGTACCGGGCCAGGCTGAAGTCGGAAATCTGACCATCTGTATAAAACCCGAAGCTTTTTAGGATGCTAAACACAGAGGTACAAATATGAGATATAGAATAGATTGAAGGTATATTATTATAAAAAAATTAAAAGAAATATAAATATGGGAAGAAGAGGGGAAATGGGAAGGAATATGAGAAGGCTGATGAAACTAGCTTTATCTTCTTGAAAATGCATGTACAAAATATGTGAATTTGGTTCTCTTTATATAAATTAATAAATAAAAATTAAGAAATTGCTTACTGCCATATTGATTTTGATGTGACTGCACGTTAAATAAAATCTAACCAGAGGTTTCATGTAAGAGCAATGGTCAGGCATCTCCAGTTCATTTTTTATGGTCACTCAAAAAAACATGGGTATTACGATAGTGATCATCACCACTAAAATGTAAGAATATAATAATTAACCAACCAAGTAATAAAAGTCCAAACACCATCCAAAAGCAACCAATAACAATGTAAAAATGTAGTCCCCACACTAACCATACTTGAATATTTATAATACATTCTATTTGCACAGATTTCATATAAACTACAATTTAAAACAAAATAAATGATTTACCTTAGTATATTCACTAGTATATATGAGAGTTCTAAGTTTGCATTTGCATTTTAATAAATTGAATTATTTAAAAAATTTATTCTCTGTGATATTTGCATTCAAATTACTGAAATAATTTTAAGGAAACCGTCAGAAAACTAGGGGTAAATATTCCCTGGTAATCTTTTCTCTTACATCACTGTTTTCATTTTAAGTAAGTTTAGATTATCTTAAATTTGCTTCTCATAGCAAATGTCTTCATTTTTATTTTTCCATCTTATTTTTCAGCAAAACTAGAGGAAAATACCAAGTCCTTTCAGAATAAACCTGCTACAGAAAAAAGTAAGTGACATATTGATAACAATTTACTGGCCATCTTTAGTTCCATGTACTTTTAGAACAATTGCACCTGGTTGTGTGTAACTATCTATTTCTCTTCCCCCCCCCCATGACTCATCCTTCTCCAGCATGTCTAATATCTCCCTGCAAATACGGGGATTCTCCCATACATAATTCTCTCCATATCTTTCCCCCTCCGTTTTCCATCATTCCGCTGACCTCTTATTCATCCATGCCTTTCCTTTCCTATTCAACTAGTTTATTCTGTGCCCACATTCTTGAAGTGCAAGTCCATAAAGCAAAGTCATACACTGATAGCTTGGTGCGCATGTGACCTGAAGCCGAGAAGCATGTGGGACTTGGATTCTTTCCAGGATCAGTGGCCCAGCACTCTCTACCTCAGGGTGGATGATGATTCAATACATAACTGCTACCATAACCATGAGAACACGCATTGTTCATTGGTGGGACTCAAAGACCCTCTTAGTAAAAAAATCCAACAATAAAATTTAGATAGACAGACACTAAAAATATTTTAAAATGCTAGCTGTCAAAATCAATATGTATCATTTGTCCTCAAAATAAATTTCCTTCTTTCCTCATTTCCTTTCTGTATAGCATATTACTATTCCATAATGGAGTGTGTGTCTCTGCCTGTGTGCCTCAATCATAAGCTGGGATTATCTTCACCTTGCTTTTATAGCAAGGATATTTCCATCTTATCTCCAGATAGACTTCAGAGATATGATGGACAATATTGACTGACAGCCTTCTACCTCATTCACTTTAAAATGATTGTTTTCATGGTGTCTTTAACTGTCCACTTCTCTTCCGATGGTGCCAACACTTAGCTCTATTGGTTCTACAATTTTGGATATCCATGCTACTCTTCTCCCAGCAAACATGACCTCTTTTTACGTTATGTCTGTCTCCTATATTAATGTTCTCTCAAATTCCTTTTTCTAATTGTTTCTCTACCTTTTCATTTTTTTCAAGCACTATCTTTTCTTTGATAGAGATGTTGTGTCTTCTGCATTTAAAATGATTTGATATTACATATATATATATGTTAGGTATTCATTTATGATATATAAATATTTATATAGTATGTAGAGATAGATACAAATCCTAAGAAACATTCTTGGTTTAGGTGTTTTACCAGATATTTCAATTATGCATGGCCATTGCTATGCATATTAGAACTCCCAAATTTTGGAGGCATGACATAAAAATAAAATCTGGTCAAGCACGATTCTACACATTTTTAAAATTTAATTTTATTTTGTTAAATATGCATGTTTTCTTCATGCATTGGATATCATTTGACAGAAATTTATTTTCCATCAATACATTCACACCATGACTCATTTCATTTCTGGAAGACTATATTATTCCTTCATGGAGAAGAGTTTCCATACGTCCCTGAATAGACAGTGAAATAATCAGCTACACAGGTTCATAGAGCAAAATTGATTTCTTTAATATCCATATAAATATTTACTTTTAGACATATATATGTAGCACTAAATACTTAAACAAAAAGAAAATTTAAAGGACTCTAAAGTACAAGAAGCACCAAAACACAGCATTCTATTTTCTTAATTTTTACTTTCACAGACTTTTAAATTTTTTTTTTAAAAATTTTATTATTATTATTGGAAAGCCGGATATACAGAGAGGAGGAGAGACAGAGAGGAAGATCTTCCATCCGATGTTCCACTCCCCAAGTGAGCGCAACGGCTGGAGCTGAGCCAATCCGATGCCGGGACCAGGAACGGACCAGGAACCTCTTCCAGGTCTCCCACGTAGGTGCAGGGTCTCAAAGCTTTGGGCCATCCTCGACTGCTTTCCCAGGCCACAAGCAGGGAGCTGGATGGGAAGTGGAGCTGCCGGGATTAGAACCGGCGCCCATATGGGATCCCGGGGCGTTCAAGGCAAGGACTTTAGCCAATAGGCCACACCGCCAGGCCCCGACTTTTAAAATTTAACAATCAAGGCTGGTGCCATGAGCTTCTGCTTGTGCACTGGCATCCCACAAGGGTGCCACATTGATTTCTGGATGATCCACTTCTAATCCAGCTCCCTGCTTGTGGCTTGAGAAAGCTGCAGAAGAGGGCTCATGTACTTGGATCTCTGCACCCATGTTGGAGAATCAAAAGATGCTCCTGGATCCTGCTTCCTGGCTTCTTGTGTCAAATCGGGAGAGGTGGACTTCGTCTACCTAAGGTGGAAAATGACTCAATACATCTTTTCTGCTTTGATAATGAAGCCCTACATCATTCATTTGGTGGGAATCAAGGACACAATTGTTAGAGAATTTTGTCAATAAGATTTTACATACACAGCACACACAAATATCATTAAATGGTAAACCTGAAGTTGAATAGCCAGGACTCCAACCAAAAACCACATAGGATTTGTAGCATTTCATATTTGAAAATTACAACCTTTACAATTATCAACACAATTTATTTACATACTTCTTATAGAAAACTCTGACTATGTCCACATTGTATCTTGATAGTTACATGCCTTTTCCATTTTGTTTTTCAGAAGTGCTTCAGACTGGCCCTGGTAAATTCTTCGGTAAGGTTTCCTTTGTTTTGATATCGATTATGCAAACCATGATCTGGTGTTTCTTTGCTTGTCTTTGTTGACTAGTGATTGTGAGCATGTTTTCAAGTATCTCTCAGCCCTGTGTATCTCATCATTTACAATATGTTGTTCATATGTATTGCCCATCCTTAATTGGATTCCATGTTTTAGTTTTTAGACTGCTGGTACATACTTAGAATATATCCGAAAAATAAAGTTAATTCTAATAGGCTTCTCTCCTCCAAAATTACATGGAAATCTAATTGCCTGTTACGCATAATTCAGCGCATTCATTACTGTGCACATGATCTTGATCCAATCCTTAACCAGAAGACAACAGACTGTAAAAAGGCTAATTTTCTTCCTCTTTCTCTGAGTCTAAAAATATGCCCACAACTATCCATCATTCATCAAGGAAAAATTTTAAGATCAGTGTATCGTTACATTTGATCATAGTAGGACAGTATGAGTGAGTATTCTTATCTGATCTTACCTGGAAAACTTGGCTCTTTCCAAATATGGTAAATACTAGTTGTTACTAATGTTTTATGATGATAAATATTAATTGCAAAACTGCTCTTCATTTGGAAAGTGGAACCTAGGATTTGTTCCTGAAAAAGGCAAGATCACCAGTAATGTTGATATATCATTCAGAGGCTTCTTATCAAAAAATTACATTGGCAACTACTCTGTAATAACTGCACCCCTGTATGCTTTGACACCCCTTTCCTCTTGATTTGTGATGTCCTCATTTTCCTTGAATGTTGACTTTTCCTTTTCCAGTTTGGCAGCTAAACCTCCAAATTTTGTTCTCTCCCTTAAGTTTCTCCACATTTTTTAATCCATTGTTTTTTCTTCTTTAATGTTCAATATCTTATTCTTTGTTAATACTGGCTTTTTATATTGATGCTCAATATAAAGATACAAACTTTTGATTGTAAAATAAATTGAAAGAATTTTAGAGGAAATTACTGAAATACATATAAGGAAGGGGGAAATTGGAGGGAATGTGGAAAGGTGGGAGGAAACTGGCTTTATCTTCTTCAATGTTGTATATCAAATAAGATATTTATTTTATTGCATGAATTATTTAAAATAGCTTAAGTGAATAGTTGCATATTGGAATATTGATTTGTGTGTGATGATAATGTGAGACAAATCCAATGACGGTTTTCCTGTTATTATAGGGATTATGCATTTCCAGCACATTTTTTGGACATTAAGAATACATATTTTTGCAATAATGAAAAAGACTCTAATGTGATGGAGTAGAAGAACATAATACTCAGCCCAACATGCAATAAAGGTCCAAATACCATCATATAGGATGAATAATTATTTAAACTGTAACACCACAACATTCCATTCCATAATTTTTCTAAATATATCCCATTTCCACAAATTTCATTTAATGTAGATGATGACATAAAATAAATTACACTACTTACATTTGTCTATTGGCATGTAGATCTAAGTGTTCTGCTTCACATATGCATTTTTGATAAATTGGATTATTTTTTAAATTCATTCTCTGTGATATTTACATCGACTTTCCTAAAAGAATTTTTAGGAATCCATCTGAAAACTAATGGTAAATGTTCCCTGGCAACCTTTTGTCTCTGCATTCTCAATAACTTCAAATTTTGTGAAAACATTGCTTTGCATGGCAGGTGCCTTCCTTTTTGTCTTTCCATTTTATTTTCAGATGATCTTCAGCGAGGTAATGGTAACTATTCTCTGACAGTCTTGACTCCCATGCTGGTTTAGAATGAATGGTTTAGAACGGATGTAAACATTGGCTTCTCCTTCCCCCATGTGCCTCTCATAACGCACCTTCTCCTGCATGTCTACTCTCCCTGCTGTACCCTGGGATTCTCCCATGTTAACTTCTCTCCACTTTTCTTCCCCTTTGTTTCATCATTCTGCTTGCTTCTTGTTCAGTCATGTCCTTCCTTTCCCATTAACACTGGTTTATTCTGTGCCCACATTCTTGAAATGCAAGTCCATAAATCAAAGTGAATATTAATTTGTAGACATATATATATGTGCAACCAAATACATAAGAAAAAAAACATAAAGTGCTACAAAGTCAAGATCCACCCAAACACAGCCTTCAAAAAAAAAAAAAATCAGGGCCGGTACCATGGCCAAGTTGGCTGAGCTTCTGCCTGTGCACTGGCATCCATACGGGTGCCAGCTTGTGTTCAGAATGCTCCACTTCTGACCCGTTTGCTGTTTGTGGCTTGGGGAAGCTGCAGAAGAGCGCTCATGTAGTTGTATCCCTGAACCCATGTGAGAGAATCAAAAGATGCTTCCCCTTTCTGCGATAGGCTCCTGGTGTCAAGTCAGGCTATTGTGGATGGACTCAGGCTTTCTAGGGTGGATGTCCACACAATACACACTTTCTGCAGCGATATCAGAACAAACATCATTCATTTCACGGGAATAAAGACACTATGGTTAAAACATTTTAACAACCAAATTTTACATGCACAGGATACAACAGTATTTTTAGATGGTAACTTTCTTGGTAGCACTGAAGTTGAATAGCCAGGATTCAAAGCAACAAACATGATATGTTTGTAGTATTTCACTTGTGAAAGTTAGTGCCTTTGCAGTTCTTAACATAACTTATTATTACACTGAGTGTGCAAAATTTCCTTGTCATATCTTGATATTGACATGAGATTTTCATTTTGTTTTTCAGAAGTACTTCAGAGTAACACTGGTAAATTGATCAGTTTTGCTTTGTTTTGATATCCATTATCCAAACCATCATTTGCTGTTTCCTTGCATTTCTCTGTTGACTAGTGATGCTGAGCATGTGTTTTCGAGTGTCCTTCAGCCCTGGGTATCTCATTCTTTAAGAAATGCTGTTTGTACGTTTGGCCATTCTGAGTTGCATTACATGTTTTTGAGTTCGAGACTCCTTACATATACACTTGAAATATAAGAGACGGATAAAGTTTTCCTTTTCTAATAAAGTTCTTTTCTACAAAATTTCATTGAACACAAATTCTCGGTCATGCCTCATTTAATGCATGCATTTCTGTGCAGATGATCTTGATCCAAATCTTATACAGAAGAGAATAGACCCTAAAAGGGCTAAGTAAATTCCTCTTTCTGGGAGTCTTAAAATAGGCACACAGCTATTAATCATTGCTCAAAAACTAATTTTAGCCTCAGTGTAGCGCTGCTTTTGATCATGGCAGTGCAGTATGAACAAGTACTCACCTGATCTTACCTGACAGAATTGCCTGTTCCAAATGTGGTACATTTTCTTTCTTGTGAACATTCTGTGACATGACATGTTAATCGTGAAAGAGTACCTCTTTTGGAACAATGGAACACAGTCTTTGCCCTAGGAAAACCAAGGTCACTTAGTAATGTTAATTTGTCTTTCAGTGTCATCTTTCCAAAAATGGACATAAGCAAACAATCGTGACAACTGTATACCTGCATGCTTTCACACCCCTTTCCTTAAGCTTTGCAAGGTCCGCGTTTTTCCTTGAATTCTGACTTTCCCTTTACCAGTTTGGTTGCTGCTCAACCTCATTTGATGGTCTCTCCCTTCAGTTTCTCCCCTATTTCTACCCACTGCTTTTTCCTTTGAGGCTCTACATCTATATTCCTTAGTAACACTGGCTCTTTCTGCTGATGCTCAACAGAGAGATGCAAACTTGTGATTATGAAACAAATTGTAAGAGTGTTAGAGCAAAAACTTGAATGACACGTAAGGAAGGGAGGAAGATGGGAAATTGGAGGAAGTGTGCAACGTTTTCAGGAAACTAACATTATTTTCTTATAAGCGTATTTTCATGCATGTTTATCATTTTTATAGAAATTATTTAATATGATTTCAGTTGTATTGATATATTGGTATACTGATTTGAGTGTGATTACTCTCGAGACAGACCTAATAATGGATTTCTTATAAGAACCGTGGTTTAGGCATCTCCAGCTCATTTATATGATCACTCCAAAAAGCATGACTGTCAAATAAGGATCATTCCCACCCTAATGTCCTGGAATCAAAGAGTGTAATAATTAACTAATCATGTAGTGAAAGTCCAAATACCATCGAACAGGAAACACCAACGATGTAAAACTATTATCCCCCAGTGTCCCATTTTATAAAGATTTACAATACATTTCATGTTCACAAGTTTCATATAAAGTAGAGCATGATTTAAAACAAAATACACTATTTAACTGAGCATATATCTGAGAGTTCTAAGCTTGCATTTGCATTTTTGACAAATTATGTTATTTTTTCATTTTTTCTGTGGTATTTATCGACATTTTTATAAACATTTTAAGAAAACTATGAGCAAGCTAGAGTAAATGTTCCCTGGCAACCATGTTTCTATATCAGTTTTCATTTTAAGTTCAGATTAGGTTAAATTATGCTTCACAGAACAAATGACTTCATTTTAACTTCTCCAACTCATTTCTCAGGAAAAGTAGCGCAATCAGCCCAGCCTGTTCAGAACCAATCAAATGGAGAAAAAAGTAAGTGGATATTGGTTCCAATTCCCTAACAGTCTCTGCTACCATGCCACTTTAGAGTGACTGCTATCTGGGTGTGTCTCAACATTTCTACTTCTCCTTCCCCCATGTGTCTCTCATGACTCACCTTTCTCCTGCATGTCTGGTTCCCTGCCGTACCCTGGGATTCTCCCATATGAACTTCTCTATATTGCTTTTCCCCTCCATTTCATCATTCCACTTGCTTCTTGTTCAGCCATGTCCTTCATTTCCCATTAACACTGGTTTATTCTGTGCCCACATTCTGGAAATGCCAAGTCCATAAAACAAAGTCTGTGTTGATACCCTGGTATCCCTGTGACCTGGAGACTAGGAGCATCTGAACTTGGGTTCTTTCCAGAATCGGTGGTCCAGTAGTCTCTACCTCAGGGCGGGAGGGGAGGTATTGATAACTCCATACATAATTGCTACCTTGATCTGATCATTAGAATCCATATCATTGCTTTGGTGTTAATCAGAGACCCTCACGTTAGAGGATTGTAACAAAAATTTTCAATACACATACACTGACATAATTTTATTGCTAACTATCAAAACTAATATGTTTCAACTTTTTTCTCTAAAGAAAGTTTCCTTTTTTTCCTCATTTCATTCATGATAGCATAGTATTTTTGAACCGTGATGTGTGTTTATTCCTGTGTACCTGTATTATATTCTGGGATTTCTTCACCTTGTTTTTCATCACAAGTATTTTTCCATCTTACCTCACATAATCTTCATAGAAATGATGGTCAAATCTGACAGCCATTAAACTCATTTCACTTTCAAATGATTGTTCTGTGGTGTCTTTACCTGGCCAGTTCTCTTCTCCTAGATGCCAATTCTTAGCTCTCCATTCTTCAGATATACAACTACTCTTCTCCTCCATACTGTACATTTCTCAAGTCAAAAACAGTGGGAAGATAGGAATTTTGATGTTTTCATCACAAAGAAATGCTAAATGTTTTTGGGATATAGACATATTTACCTGGTTGTATTACAAAATACATGTTTGTATCAAGACATCAATTAGTTACCAACTAATATTCATAATATCATTTTGAAAATCTACCACACTAATATATTGAATACTAATTAAGAGAATTATGTTTAACTTAAACACAGTTTATTTAATCTGCCATCTCCAGAGAAATCTGGCACAATTAAAATGCCAACATCAATCCATTGCTACTGAGATAATATCTGTTATAAAATACACAGAATCCATAAAGAAAGCAATGTGTGAACACATAAAGGTGGCTTCAAAAGTTTCATTTACAATTCTCGTCACATGTTATACATTTGCATCCAGTTATTTAATTTGAAAGGTAGGGAGCTTTACCACTGCTCTAAATGCCCAACGTATCCTTTAAGTTTATTGGTTACCTGTCTATCTGAAAGATAGAAACCTGGAGAGACAAATGGAGAGGTATCATCTTTAAATATTTTCCAATAATTCCTTGCACCACTTCATTCACATGTGTGTTGTTGTCGTGTTTTTTGGTAGTTGTTGTGTGTGTGTCTGTGTGTGTGTGTGTGTCTGTGTATGGTTTTGGTATGTTGGATTTGTTGAGTTATTTGAATATTTTAATCTATCTAAGAATGTATGATATAAAATCCTACTTTCTCTTTCATGTCATCTATATTCTTTTATCAATTTCCCTTTTCTTCTTGTCCCTTTTTCAGTTTTCTGCTCTAGAATTGTATTTCCTTCTCAATTGTTGTTATTTTTTCTATTTGTTTCTATTTGTTCTACCAATTGTACCTATTTTATTCATTTGTCCTTTGCAATGGAAAATTTTACTAATTTTACTAATTTTCACTTCTTTGCTGATTTCCCTTAACATTTTGACATTTTAATCGCCAAATAGCACACATTTATTTATGTGGTCACCATGTATTCTAAAACGTATTCCTTGAGGTTAACTTTGTACCTTTTATTCACCTCTTTCCTTATTCTAACTATCTGTCACCCTGTAGCATTCAGAACCACATTTTGTCCCCGTTTGTTTGATGATGACTCTTTACAAGTACATGTATAGGCATACAATAGTCACCATTCTGAATGTATCTCATTTCCCCAAGCTAATACTCTAACTACATTTATGTTGTTCTTTGACATTTTCTTGAATTTTCCGTTTTATTTTTTCGAAGAACCTCAGAGTGAAATTGTTAAGACTTTCTGCTGCTTTTTTACTCACTGGTTATTTCTTAGTTTATTTTATGGCCATCTCTTAACAGATTCACCTGATTTACACTCCTGTCATTGCATTCTGCCTGGGTCTTGGGCACGTGCACCCACACTGGAGACCTGAAAGAGGCTCTTGTCTCAACATTTGATCGCCCAGCTCTGGGTATTGTTGTTTAGGGGAATGAACCAACCAGTAGATGGTTTCTTCCCTTGCTTTCTCTTTTTGTAGCTCTCTGAGGTAAAAATAAACAAATAAATCTCTTAAAACCAGCTCAGAGACACAGGTAATGAAAGCAAAATAGATAAATGCAGTTGCATCAGGATGTGAAGCTTCTGCACTTGCAAGTGAAAACCTCAACAAGCAAAAGAGGAAACTGACTGATGGGAAGAAAATACTTAAGAACTAACAGATTTATGAAGGATTTACATGCAGGATATAGAAAGTCCTCAAGAACCTCAACAACATCAAACCATACAGTCTGGTAAAGAAAGGGGCAAAGGACAAGAATAGGCATTTTTCAAAGGTAAATTTGATGGCCAACACACACATAGAAAGATGTTACAGATAATTAGCCATGAATAAAATGCAAACAAACAAAAAACACAATGAAGTTTCACCTCACCACAGTAGAATGGAAACTACAAAAAAAAAAACTGAAAAACTAAAAAATTAAATAAAAGATATTGACAAGAAGTTGGGAAAACACGTATACTACTCTACTTTTGTTGGGAATGTAAACTTGCACAACCATGATAACAGACAGAAAACAATCTCATCAGAGATATGAAAATAGACATACCATTTAGTCCAAACATGTCACTCTGGAAATTTGCATACATGAATGAGATAAGAATATGAAACAGTTACCAGTACCCTCTTGGTTAGAGCAGTTAAAATATAATAAAATGCTGTATCTCTTTTGCTAAAGGATACAGTTAAAAATCATTATCTTTAGCTAAGCAAGCCAGACTCCAAAAAATTAATATCTTATTTCTATTCCAATGTGTGTCAGTTAATGCAGAAAACAGAAAATGCATAAAAATCAAAATGCAACTTTATGATACAGTTGTTACTTTTAGTTTGTATTTAAACTAATATGGTATTGAGTGTTCAAACACCACGCTTGTTGATTAATATGGATAGTCTTGAATTAAGCCCCTGGTTATTGAGTGGATTACAGTCAATGTCTTTGCAAAAAGAAAAATGCCTTTAAAAGAAACTTTGAGATTTACATTGTTACAGACTGATAATTTACTCCTCTGGTTTGATTGAAACTTTATACATTATGATCAACCTAATTCATTTCCATAATTGTAATCCTCTCCTTCAGCTTCTGGAAATCAAATTGGAACTCCGTTTTATAATATGGTGTTTGTTTTAAGATATATTCCTAGGAGTGCTATTGCTGGATCATATGGTATGCAGATTTTCAGTTGTTTGAGTGTTCTCCATACTGATTTCCATTGAGGCTGTACCAACCTGCAGTCCCACCAGCAGTGGAGAAGGGTTCCCTTTTCCCCACATCCTCGCCAACAAGTGTTGTTGGTGGTTTTTGTATATGGGCCAATCTTACTGGCGTTAGGTGGTACCTCATTGATGTCTTAATTTGGATTTCCCTTATTGCCAGGGAACTTGAGCATTTTTTCATATGTTTGTTTGCCATTTGGGTTTGTTCCTTTGTGAAATGTCTGTCCATTTCCCGTGCTCATTTCTTGAGTGGTTTGTTTGTTTTGGCATTTAGCTTGTTTTATAGTTCTTTGTATATTCTGGAGATTAGCCCCCTATCAACTATGTAGTGTGCAAAGATCTTCTCTGATTCTGTGGGTTGCATATTTACTTTGTTGATTGTTTCCTTTGCTGAACAGAAGCTTCTTAGTTTGATGAGGTCCCATTTGTTTATTTTGGTCTTGATTGCTATTGCTTTTGGTGTCCTTTTGGAAGTTGGTGCTTTTGGTGTTGCTTTTGGAAGTCGGTACCTACCCCTAGATCTTGCAGGGTATTTCCAACATTTTCTTTCAAATGTTTAAATGTTTCTGGGTGTAGGTTTAAGTATTTTATCCATTTAGATTTGCTCTCGGTGTATGGTGAAAAATGTGGGCCAATCTTTTTGTTTCTGCAGGCTATCAACCAGTTGTCCCAACAGCATTTATTGAACAGAACTTCCCATTTGCCTGGATTGTTGTTTGTCTTTTTGTCAAAGATTATTTGGCTGTATCTGTGTGGGTTCCCTTCTGGTGTTTCTATTCTGCTCCATTGATCTTCCTCTCTATCTTTGTGCCAGTACCAGGCTGTTTTGATAACCACTGCCGTACAGCATGTCCAGAGGTTCGGAACTGTGATTCCACATGCTAACGTCCTGTACTTCAGGATGATTGTAGCTATTCGTGGGTTTTTTTTTGTGTTTCCAGATGAACCTTTGGATCATTATTTCCAGTCCCAAGAAGAATGTTTTGGGCAATTTGATTGGGATTGCATTGAATATATATATTACTTTTGGCAGTATAGACATTTTAATCATATTGATTTTGCCTATCCAGGAGCATGGGATGTTGCTCCATCTTTTGAGGTCTTGTTCAATTTCTTTTTTAAGTATTTTGTAATTTTCTTCAAATTAGGTCTCCTACATTTTTGGTTAGATTTATTCCCAGATACTTCATGCTTTTCTCTGTTATTTTGAAGGGTATTTTGCTGGTTAGATCTTTTTCCACCTTGGGGCTGTTTGCATACACTATGGCTGTTCATTTTTGTTCACTAATTTTGTATTCTGCCACTCTACCAAGCTCTGTAAATTCTAGCAGTCTCTGTATTGAGTCTCTTGGCTCTTCTACATAAAGATCAGTTCATCTGCAAACAGTGAAAGCTTGACTTCTTCGTTTCCCATTTGAATTCCTTTGATTTCTTTTTCTTGTCTTACAGCCTCTGCGAGTACCTCTAGAAATATCTGAATAGCATTGGTGATAGTGGACATCCCTGTCTTGTTCCAGATCTCAGTGGAAGGGATCCACTTTTTCTCCATTCAGTATGATGCTGGTGTTGGGTTTTTCATATATTGCTTTGATTATGTTGTGGATTGTTCCTTCTATGCCTGTCTTGCTTAGGTGTTTTAACATAAAGTGATGTTGGTTTTTGTCAAAAGCTTTTTCTGCATCTATTGATACTATTATGTGGTTTTTGTTCTTCAGTTATTGGATGTGGTGTATCACATTTATGGATTTCAGTATGTTGAACCATCCCTGCATTCCAGGGATGAATCCTACTTTATCCGGATGAATGATCTATCTAATGTTTTTTGAATTCTATTGGCTAGGATTTTGTTGAGAATCTTAGCATCAATGTTCATCAGAATGATCGGTCTATAGATTTCCTTCTTCGTTAATTCTGTGTCCGGTTTTGGGATTAAGGTAATTTTGACTTCATAGAATGAGTTTGGAAGGGTTGCTTACTTTTGTAATGTTTTGAAGAGCTTGTAGATGATTGGGGTTAGTTCTGTTCAGAATGTTTTGTAGAACTTGCAGTGAAACTGTCTGGACCTGAGCTTTTCTTTGTTGGGAGATTTTTTTTATCTTTTTTGAAGATTTATTTATTTCTGTTTTGAAAAGCCAATTTTATTTTTTTATACATTTTATTATTGTTGCTATTATTTTATAATACAGTTTTATATTCCCTTATACCCTCCCCAGTTCCCTCACCCCCAGCTCCTCTATATCATTATTAACATACAGTTCTTCATAGTCATATGTCCATCATTGCAGGCCTAGACAATGGCAGAGAGTTCAGAATCCTATTGTCAAGATATAGTAAACAGATTCATTGTAAGTCCATCTTTGGAAGCAGAAATGCATACCACACCGCATCCTCACATCTGAACGTTAGTCTCCATTTCACAGCTACTGTACATCCCCTTAAATGAAAAGTCATGATTCAAAATCAAAAACAGAAAGAAAAGAGGGAAAGAGGTCCGGAACTGTGATTCCCCATGCTACGTTCCGGTACTTCAGTATGTTCTAGCTAATCGAGGTTTTTTGTGTTTCCAGATGAACCTTTGAATCATTGTTTCCAGTTCCAGGAAGAATGTTTTGGGCAATTTGATTGGGATTGCATTGAATGTATATATTGCTTTTGGCAGTACTGACATTTTAATGATATTGATTTTGCCTATCATGTTACTAGCTATGACAGTCTCCATTACACAACTACTGTACATCCCCTTAAATGAAAAGTCATGATACAATGAATAGAAAAATAGAAATTTACAATGCCTGAAGTTAAATGACATGTTACTAGATATGACAGTCTCCATTACACAGCTACTATACATCCCTTTAAATGAAGAGCCACAAAAAATCAACATCCAGGAGAAAAAAGAAATTAACAACACCAAGAAGTTAAATAACATGCTACTAAATGACTAACGTGTGCTGAAGAAATGAAGATCAAGAACCTTCTCAAAGATAATGATGCCACTGCATGATCTACGAGTCAATGAATGATTTAATCAGAAGGAAGTGTTTTGAAGAGATGAAACTAACACAAAACAACAAAACCCATATGATAGAGTTTCCACTAATCTTTGTTGAAGTGTGTCTCCAGACAATAAGCAGATGGGTTTTGTTTTTTAATCCAGTGTACTAATCTATGATGTTTGATTAAGTTTAATCCATTTACATTCAGGGTTAATATGTATGGTTGTTACTTTGGTCCTGTCATTTTAGAATGGGTTGTTCATTGGTTTAGTCTTCTGTTGTCATTTTACTGGGATGTTTTTCCCATTTGCCCCTGGTTTTAGTAGGTGCTATTCCTCTTCTGTCAAGAGAACATCTTGAAGTATCATTTGTAGGGCAGGTTTGAAAGAGGCAAATTCTTTTAACTTTTCTTGACTGTGGAAGAATTTTATTTCATTTTCAAGGAAAAAAAGGAAGCTTTGCTGGATATGTTATCCTAGGTTGACAATTTTTTTCTTTTAGAATCTGGAATATGTCACTCCATTCTCTTCTGGCCTGTAGAGTTTCCTATGAGAGATCTCCTGTGAGCTTAATTGGCTTTCCTTTATATGTCAATTGATTTTTTTCACGTGCACATTTTTTTTAAAGTCGGTAATTATTTATTTACAATCCTCTTTCATTATAAAACAGTAGAATCAATAAAAAGATGTGCTTGGTACTAAACGCATGCATATGTCTTCTTTTTTTTTCACGTGCACATTTAAGGATCTTTTGCTTATGTTCAATCGAAGAGAGCTTGATGATCATATGTCGTGGTGAAGATCGCTTTTGGTCAAGCCTGTTGGGAGTTCTGTGCCCCTCCTGGAACTTGTTTCCCAATTCTTCTCTAGATTAGGGAAATTTTCCTTTATTATTTCATTAAATACATTTGCAAACTCAGCTTCTCTTTCTGCACCTTCTGGGACTCCTGTAACTCTTATATTTGGCCTCTTAATAGTGTGTCTTTCAATTCTTAAATACTTTTTTTGGCCTAATCCAGCTCTGCTTCCAGCTTTTTGTTTGCTTTCCCCTGGTGACAGAAAATATCTTACAATTTTGAGATTCTTTCTTCTGCTTGTGTCATTCTGTTTTGGAGACTCTCCACTGTACTCTTAATTTGCTCTACTATGTTGTTAATTTCTGATATACCAGTCTTGATTTGCTTTTTTGCTTCCTTAAATTCTTTGAACTCTTGCATGAGCTTCTCATTGTTGATCAGAATCTTTAAAATGAGTCTTATGGATTCTGTGTGCCCTATTTTCTCGATGCTTTCCTCAGTTAACTCTGAGATTGGTATACGGTTTTGCTCCCTTGCAGGAGAGTTTTTGGCAATATTCCTTGTGCCTTTGTCTCTTCTTTTGCTCTTGATCATTGTGCTTCTGATTAGCACTTGTGCCACAACCTCCAGTGAGTTCCAGGTCTGGGTTCTTATGTCAGATTTCCACTGTGGTCTCCGCAGCCCCAGCTCTTGGCTCACCAGTCTCCACCTCCTGCGACACCGTGCTGAGGCTGCACCATTGTCTCTGCAATCTTTCTCCCACTTCTGGTTGGAGCAGGTCCCAGGATTAGAGAGACACCAGGTGTCCTATATAATTAAGTTGTTGGCACTGATCTTTCTGGAACCTGTTGGACGTTAGGTCTGGGTGCCACACGGACTTATTTTGTCCCATATGATGCCATAGCCAGTATTATTTTCCTGTGAGACCAGTGCAATCACGAACCTCAGCAAGTTCTCGCGAGATCAGAACATGCACAGTTCACTTGTCCCCTGCAGTCCCCAAGCTATTGCCACAGTGCACAAAATGGCACCTGATGTACAACCACTAAGGTTCTTGATTTGTTGGCCATCAGATTCGAGGGCTATCAGTGACCTGCCCTGGGTGGAATCCGTAGAATGCCACGTTGTTGCATTTCACCGAGACAGAAATGAGCTTACTCCCAGCTCAGTGCATGCTCAGTCCTTTCCCTTGCCTTTCCTCCTTATGCAAAATGGCGCCCAATTCAGCTCTAGGGGGCTGACTGGACTGTGAAATCCACTCTGTTCTCACACTGCCCGTCTGATCTGCTGCTCTATCTCTGATCCTGGTAAGATCAAATGGACCAAAAGAACTGACAGTTCTTTGTCTGGGTTCACCACCCGAGCTCCCAGGGAAAGTCCCTTCCCACCTGGTTGCTGGTGGAGTTCCAGCTGCTATGGAGTTCAGATCGCTGTGCTGGAGTATCAGTCTCTGCAAATCCACACCATTGTGTCTGCTGCTTTCCTCTGTCTGTCAGTCTCCAGGTACCCCTCGGCTGTTGTTTTGTCCTCTCCTGTTTCCTGAAATATGCCCTCTCCTTCATCCCGATCAAATATTTTTCCATCTGTATAAATGTGTCCTAACCTTATTCTGCCATCTTGATTCTCTGGGAGATCTTTAATCACTGACTCAATCTCTGCTTCAGTTATGGGTTTGTTCAGGTCGTTTGTTGCCTCTGGGCTAAGTTTTGGCAGGTGGTAGAAGTCTAAGAACTTTTCCATTTCTTGGTGGTCTTCTGATTTGTTGGAGTACAGTTCCTTGTAGTAATTCCTAATTATTTTCTTAATGCTTGCAGTATCTGGTGTTATGTTGCCTTTTTCATCTTTGATGCTGCTAATTCTCGTTTTCTCTTGTTTTTCTTTGTCAATCAGGCCAGTAGGGTGTCTATTTTGTTTATCTTCTCAAAAAACCAGTTTTTTTGATTCATTGGTTTTGTGTACACTTTTTTTGATTTCTATCTGATTAATTTCCTCCCTTGTTTTGATGATTTCTCATTTCCTGTTGTGTGGGGGGCTCTTCTGCTGCTGTTTTTCCAATTCCTGGAGGTGTGTGGTTAGTTTCTGTATTTGGCGCCTCTCTTGGGCCTTGACATGAGCTCCAATTGCAATATGTTTACCACGTAACACTGCTTTGGCCGTGTCCCACAAATTTGGAATGTTGTGTCAGAGTTTTCATTGGTTTCCATAAATTTTTGATCTCATCTTTAATTTCTTCTCTGACCCATCGTTCGTTTAATGGCATATTGTTCAACCTCCAAGATTGTCTGTATTTCCTGGGGCATTTTGAATTGTTGATTATTAGTTTCATTCCGTGGTGGTCTGAGAGGGTACATGGTATGATTCCTAACTTTTTGAAGTTATTTAAATTTGCTTTGCTTCCTATCATGTGGTCAATCCTGGAGAAGGTGCCATGCACCACTGAGAAAAAAAAAATGTATAATCCGTGGCCTTAGGATAAAAAGTTCTATAAGTGTCTACCAAGTCCAGTTGTTCTATTGTTTGTATGAACTCTGTTGTTTCTTTGTTAGGTTTTAGTTTTGTTCATCTATCCATTAATGTTACTGGGGTGATAAGATCACCCACAATTATTGTGTGCATATCTATGTCGCCTTTTAAGTCTGTAAGTAATTGCTTCACGTAGCTAGGCGTGTTGGAATTTGGTGCAAAGATGTTCAGGACGGTAATTACTTCCTGATGGATCAATCTCTTACCAATGTAAAATGTCCTTCCCTGTCCCTTTTTGATGCTTGTCATATTGATGTCTATATCATCTGAAATTAGGACAGCTACCCCAGCCTTTTTTTTCATACATTGCCATGAAATATCTTTTTCCACCCCTTCACTTTCAGTTTCTTAGCATCTTTTCTGGTTAGATGTGTCTCTTGTAGGCAACAGATAGTTGGGTCCTGTTTGATGATCCTTTCCATTAATCTCTGTCTTTTGACTGACAAATTTAGGCCATTTGTGTTAAGAGTTAATATTGAGAGGTTGCGATTTTGCCCTGCCATATGAGTATGTTTTTGTGGGTGTTGGTAACTGTGTAATTGCCCTTCCTTGTGTGGACTTTAGTGGGGAAACCTTCCTGTTTGCCATCTTTGCTTATGATTCGCCTCTTTTTTTTCTGGGAGTAGTGCATTTCTGATGAGATTTTGTAGAGCTGGTTTTGTGCTGGCATATTCTTCTAGTTTCTCTTTGCTATGGAAGTATCTGATTTCATTCTCAAATACAAATGAGATCTTTGCTGGGTACATTATTCTTGGTTGACAGTTGTTCTGATTCAGGATTTGGAAGATCTTTGTCCATTCGCTTCTTGCTTGTAAGGTCTCTTCAGAGAAGTCAGCAGTGATTCTGATTGGTTTTCCCCTGTATGTGATCTTTTCTCTGCTTTGTACTTGTCTCAGGATTCTTTCTTTATCTTCGTTGGAGTGGAACTTGAGCACCATATGTCTGGGTGAAGATCTCTATGGATTGTATTTGCTGGTAGTCCTCTGGCCGTCCTGGTTTTGGGCTGGGTTCATGCTCCAAGTGTTTTAGAAGTTTTCCTGTATAATTTCGTTGAGCACCATTTGCATTCCTGACTCTCTTTCCGCTCCTTCGGGAAGGCCAATAATCCTGATATTCAATTTTCTGAGGTTGTCTTTCATTTCCTGTACAGTCTTATTGGCTTTGTTCAGACTTGTCTTCAGCTGTTTAATGAGCTGGCTATATTCATTTTGCGTGTCTTCTGTTTCAGAGATCCTCTCTTCTGCTGTATTTATTCTGTTGGTTAGGCTCTCAATTTTGTGCTCTAAGTCAAGGATTTTGCTTTTCATTTGTTCTATTTCTGTGAGTATGTGGTTCTTGAATTCCTTGAAGTCTTCCCAGTTCTTCTCATTGTCTCTGACAGTTTTAACATTATTTTTTTGAATTCCTTGTCTGGTAGAACTTCCATGTCTTCATCTTGCATCTCCGAAATAGATATTGGCTTTTGGTTCTTTTTGGTGGGGTGCTGGCTCTCTCATCTGGATCATTACTTTTTCTGGTATTTCTTCCCATTACGTTAGTGTTTCTTTTTGAGAGACCCAGGCACTGGTGTGCTGAGGGGTCTCCAAGAGCTATACTGCAGAGATCGGAGCCTGCAGGCATGGAGTTGCAGGGTGTGGGAATATTCAAAGCACTTTTGGTGTTTCCCAGTGCACAGGACCACAGGGAGCCACCTCCGAGTCCCAGCAGATTCAAGGCACACTCTCAGCTTGTCCCCTACATGTATGCGACCACAGGTCATAGGGGAATGAATGTGCTCTCTGGGTGTGCCCCTTGCATGCAGATTCACAGAGCACAGAGGATTCTAGGTGCTTTCTTGGTGTGTCCCCAGTGCCAGGGACTGCAGGTTGTGGAGGGTTCCAGATGCTCACTCCAAGCGTCGCCTATACGTGGATTCACACAGCCCAGTGGCGGAGGCGTGGGAGTATTCAGTGTCCTCCTGGTGCATCTCACATGCACGGGACTGTAGTGCATGAAGGGTTCCAGGTACTCTCTGGGAACGCCTCCTGCGCAGGTCTGCCCATCCCTGATGCGCGCAGGTCCGCCCAACCCAGTGGTTCGTGCGGGGTCTGTACAGCCCAGTGGTGTGCTGGTTCACACGACACAGAAGTATTCAGTGTTCTTTCTCTGTGTATCCTCAGCTCACAGGACCACCGCCCAGGGGTGAGCCAGTCCACACAGCCCAGTGGCACGGGTCCGCCCAGCCCAGCGGCATACGCAGGTCTGCCTAACCCAGTGGCGTGCATGGGTCCGCCCAGCCCAGTGGGGTGCAGGTCCGCACAGCCCAGGGGTGTGCTGGTCTGCACATCGTGGGAGTATTCAGTGCACTTTCTCTGTGCCTCCTCAGTGCACAGGACCTCTGTGCATCACCTCCAAGACACAGTTTCAGCAGTTTCAAGGCACTTGCCCTGTGTCCTCAGACGCTGAAATCTCTGGGGGGAGGGGTGGAGAGAGGAGCACCAAGGATGCTCAGGTTTTGTGCGTGCCCCTGGAGGGTGAGTTCCAGGAGCTGCTGACCCACTGCTGCCCCTACCCAGCTCACCCAAACCTCAGGTTCTTGCAGTCTGCCTCTGCCGCTGGTGAGGACCTTTGCCAGTGATGATCTCTCTGAGCATCCTTATTGTCTGGGTCGGCTGCGACTCCTGTCGACTGCGTCTCCTGGCAGCTACAATGGCATTTTCAATTTCACTTCACAATCACAGGCTTCACCCTCCATTATGACCAGATGTAAACCCACAGCAAGTAGGAAAAAAATTACTATTGCTCAGGAGTATAGATGAAAATTGCAAACAATAATAAAATTCTAAGATAGCAATCTTATTTAGATAGACTTAACTTTTTATACATTTTTATTTACTACAAATCGGGGAAAACAACTTGTCTTTTTACGACATGATGATTATCTCACTAAGCATAATGGCTTCCAGTTTATCCATTTAGTTGCAAAAGGCAAGATTTCATTCTTTTTATGTCTGAGTAGTATTCATGTGTTTATGTGTGTGTGTGTGTGTGTGTGTGTGTGTGTTTTCAACAGTTTCTTGGGGAGACCTTCTCTGGTCTGAAGGTAGAGCTGGCAGAATATTGTCCCGATCAATTGGAAGCCCCAGCACAACGTCAATAACAATTTGCAACATTATGTAATTAACCGACATGATATTGAGTAATCAATATGTTATAACAGTGCAAGTTCTTAACCACATCCTGTGTCTACTTCATTGCCCCTTCAATTTTTGTTTGTACACAGAACGTGCTGCTATACACCTTAAAGTGGCTATCGGGTGCTATTCAGCTGTCTCGTGTCTGTTTTCATTTTAGTATTTGGCAGTTCATTGTGTTGACACATAATTTTGCTGAACTTGGTAGATTTTAGGATAGTCTAAACTGGCTCATAAATTTAACAAGATCGCTGTCAACAGCTGAGGTACAGAACAGTTTTAGGAGGGGTGTGCAGAGAAATCTTCCATACCCTAGTGAAGATTAACTAATATTTGTGTCCTATCTAATATAAGGTTTATGTGGATCCACGTTGATCGTTTCCTGTTTGGTTGTAAGCTTTCCTTATATTTCTCTGACTATCTATTCTATTTTTGGGTGGGGCACTCAGCGGCGATCCTGATGGTTGTTGCAAGAGAGGGTAGGGTTCCAAAGCCAGAGCTAAGAAAGGACCAGAAGAAGCTCCTCTCCCTAGTCCCAAAGGAAGTTTATTGTTATTCTGTTTCTGCAGATCCCTCAGATCTCCTGGCTGTTGTGTCAATGAACTTGGGTCCTGCGAGGGAGGATTTGGGCCTCTTCCATCCTGTGTGGTAGATCCAAATGGGGTGGGTGACCTCGGAGTTCTCAGCTTCTGAAGGCACTCCAATTCCCCGTGTTCTCCTTATCGGTTTGGATGTAGTTCTTGATGCCCATACTGATAGTTCTTGGTGAGGATCCGTGTCTTCAGGTTTGGGGTACAAGCCTACTCCTGTCCACCTGCTCCACTCTGGGGTCCCCCCCTGCTCTGTGCATATGACCTCCTGTTAAGAGGTTGTCAGAATCGCTCTTGATTCCCCCATATGTCTTTGTAATTTAACTATTGTTTAATGCTGATTCGAGTCTGATGTCTATGAATTACCTGTTATGTTTCTAATAGGTTATACTTCATGTGTTCCTCACACATTCTAAACAGATGGAAGATTTCCCTGTTTTTCCATGCCATTTCAGAGTAGCTTAGGGTCTTAAAAGTATATTAGATTTTACAGTTTTTTGACGTAGAACATAAGCATTCTGATTCACATTAATTGTATGTTCATTGATTACATCACAATATCTTAATGCATTAGATACAGGATGTTTGGGGTTAAAATAATATTACAGTACATGGGTACTATTTTCTGGATTGACATCCTTTCATCTTAAATTAAGGCAAACATGTGGTATTTAACCTTTTGGGATTGGCTCATTTTTCTTAGCATGATGGTTTGCAGTTGGGCCCATTTGGCCACAAAAAAATTGCATTTTTTTTAATAGCTGAGTAGTAGTCCATGGAGTAAATGAACCATAGCTTTCTTATCCAGTCTTCTGTCGTTCGGCATTTCGGTTGCTTCCAAGTTTTTGCAATTGTTGATTGTGCTGCTATCAACATAGGGGTGCATGTTGGTTTCTCGTGAAACAGGTGTTTTGGATATATTCCTAGGTGTGCTATTGCTGGATCATATGGTATGCAGATTTTCAGTTGTTTGAGTGTTCTCCATACTGATTTCCATTGAGGCTGTACCAACCTGCAGTCCCACCAACAGTGGAGAAGGGTTCCCTTTTCCCCACATCCTCGCCAACAAGTGTTGTTGGTGGTTTTTGTATGTAGGCCAATCTTACTGGTGTTAGGTGGTACCTCATTGATGTCTTAATTTGGATTTCCCTTATTGCCAGGGAACTTGAGCATTTTTTCATATGTTTGTTTGCCATTTGGGTTTGTTCCTTTGTGAAATGTCTGCCCATTTCCCGTGCCCATTTCTTGAGTGGTTTGTTTGTGTTGGCATTTTGCTGTTTTATAGTTCTTTGTATATTCTGGAGATTAGCCCCCTATCAACTATGTAGTGTGCAAAGATCTTCTCCGATTCTGTGGGTTGCATATTTACTTTGTTGATTGTTTCCTTTGCTGAACAGAAGCTTCTTAGTTTGATGAGGTCCAATTTGTTTATTTTGGTCTTGATTGCTATTGCTTTTGGTGTTCTATTTAGAAAGTCAGGGCTTACACCTATCTTTTGCAACCTCTTAACAGGAGTTTTGCTTTGTTTTGATATCTCTTCTTCAAACCACGATTTGCAGTTTCTTTGCATTTCTCTGTTGACTAGTGATCCTGAGAATGTGTTTCAAGTGTCTTTCAACTCTGTGTATCTCATGCTTTAAAAATTGTTGTTTATATGTGTTGTCCATTCTTAATTGGTTTACTTGTTTTAGATTTTGAGAGTTCTTTTATATTCAGGGAATGTATCAGAAGAATAAAGTTGATTCTACTCCATATTTGTTTTAATACTGATTCTCTGTCATGCATAATTCAGTGCATCCATGTCTGTGCACATGATCTTGATCTAATCTTTAGCCAGAAGACAGCAGACACTAAAAGGGCTAAGTAAATTCTGCTTTCTGCCAGTTTTTTAAAATGTGCACACAAATATTCATCACCGCTCATGGGAACATTTTGGGGTCAGTATAGAGCTACATTTGCTCCTGATAGGGCAGTACGGATGAGCATTCCTACCTAATCTCACCTGACACACTTGGCTATTTCCAAATATTTTAAATGTTCATTGTTACAAACATTATATTATGTGACATATTAATTGTAAAATTGCTCTTAGTTGGAAACATGCAACCTAAGATTTTTCCTAGGGAAAGCCAGATCTCTTAATACTTTTAATTTATCTTTCAGAGGCATCTTGCCAAAAATGACTGGAAAACACTCTGACAATTGTACATCTGCAGGCTTTCACTCCCGTTTGCTCCTGATTTTCAAGGTCCTCATTTCCTTGAATTCTGACTTTCCCTTTTCCAATTTGGGTGCTAGACCTCCATATGATGTTATCTCCATTCAGTTTTTCCACCTCTCTTATCCATTGTTTTTTCTTCTTTGAGGTTCTGCATCTATATTCCTTATAAACACTGGCTCATTCTGCTGATGCTCAACAGAGATATACAAACTTGCGATTATAAAATAAATGGAAAGAATGTTAGAGCAAAAATTTGAATGACACGTATGGAAGGGAGGAAGAGGGGAAATTGGAGAAATGTGGAATGCAGTGAGGAAAGAAGCTTTATGTTATTAAAGGAAGTATATCAAATATGCTGATCATATTTTTATGTGAATTGTTTAATAGAACTTGAGTGAAAATTTGCATATTAATACACTGGTTTGAGTGTGACTAGACTCTTAAGTGAATCTAATGCTGGATTTTTTGCACAAAGTGTGTTTTAGCCATCCCCCAGCTCAATTTTATGATCACTCAACAAAGCATTGCTATTACAATAAGGATCATCACCTCTTTAATGTACTGGAATCAAAGAACTTAATTAAACAACCAAGTAGTGAAAGTCCAAATAACATAAAAAAGGGAACAACAATTTTAAAATATTAGCTCCCAGATTACCATTCTGAAAAATTAACCATACATTCCATTTTCACAAATTTCATGTAAAGTAGACCATGATTACAACAAAATACAGTCTTTACCTAATGTATTGGCATGTCTGTCTGAGCATTCTAAGTTTGCATTTGCAGTTATCATATATTGAATTATTTTTGAATCTGTTCTCTGTGATATCTACATCGACTTTCTATACTACTTTAAAGAAAAATAGAGGTGAATATTGCCTGGCAACCCTTCTTCTTACATTTTTCATTCTAAGTTCAGATTAGGTTAAATTATGCTTCACACAGCAAATATCTTCATTTATATTCTTCCAACTTATTTTTCAGGAAATTCAGTGCAATTTGCCCAGTCTTCTCAGAACCAATTAACTGGAGAAAAGAGTAAGTGGCACATTCATTATCATTCCCTGACAGTCTTTACACCCATGCCTCTAGAGAATGATTGTTGTCTGGGTGTGTGTAAACATTTCTACCTTCTCTACCCATGTGCCTCTCATGATTCACCCTTCTCCTGGATGGCTGCTCTCTCTTTGGTGCCATCGAAAAGGAATCGATAGATAACAATTTAAAAATACAATCCCACAACATCCTAGTCTAAAATGTTTATAAATATGTTCCATGTTCACAAATTTCATATAACGTAGACTATGACTTAAAATATGTCACAATGCCTGCATCACCGTGTACCCCAAGCTGAGCGGAGGGACTAGGGTTATAGAAAGGACAACACACAGTGGGTCATTCTTGTAAAGAGAATGCCATTTGTTTGAACTTAGCCTGCCTTTTTATAGTCTGCCTAGTTCCCCCCAGTTTTTTTCCAATGCTCTAGCAACTCCTAATATCCCCTGGAGGACATCTTGATAAAGGGGAAGCAGGAAAGCAGGAACTTGTGGTTAAGCCAGGGACTAAATGTATCAGGCCAAGATTGCACATCCTGTTACCCCTTGAGAAACAAGCTAAGCTGTGGAGTTAACCCTTGGGAGACTGGGCCCTGCAAAAATACACTATTTACATGTGTCTATTGGCATGTATATCTATCAGTTCTACGTTTACATTTTTGATAAGTTGGATCATTTTTAATATTTGTTCTCTGTGATATTTATGTCAACTTTTCTAAAACTATTTTTAGGAAACTATCTGAAAACTGATGGTAAATGTTCCCTGGCAACCTTTTCTCTTTGCATGGTCAAGAAGTTCAAATTTTCTGAAACGTTGCTTCCTATGCAAGTGCCTTGATTTTTGTTTTCCATCTTATTTTTCAGATGACTATCAGCGATGTAATGGTAACTATTTTCTGACAGTCTTTACTCCCATGCTGGTTTAGAGTGATTACTCTCTTGGTGTGTGTAAACATTTCTACCTTCTAACCTGATGTGCCTCTCAGGACTCACCCTTCTCCTGCATGCCTACTCTCCCTCCTGTGCTACTGGGATTCTCTCATATTAACTTCTCTCCATTTATTTTACCCCCTTTTCATCATTCCACTTGTTACTTGTGCAACCATGCCCTTCCTTTCCCATCAACACTGCACTGAAATTGAATAGAGAGGAATCAAAACAACAAACATCATATTTGTAGTAGTTCTGTTGTGAAAATTAGAGCCTCTGCAATTCACAATATAACTTATTATATTACACTAAGTATATAAAATATGCTTGTTATATCTTGATATTTGCATGATTTTCCCATTTTATTTTTCAAAAGTACTTCAGACTGATGCTAGTAAATCGTTCTATCAGTTTTTCTTTGTTTTGATATCCATTACCCAAACCATAATTTGGTGTTCTTTACATTTCTCTTTTGACTAGTGATACTGAATTTGTGTTTTCAAATGTTTCAGTTCTGTGTATCTAATCCTTTATAAATGTTGTTCATATGCTTGCCATTCTTAATTGAATTTCATGTTTTACATTTTGAGACTTCTCACATATTCTATAAATATATGAGGTTTATAAAGTTTTTTCTAATAAACTTCTTTTCTCAAAATTTCATTGAACTCCAATTCTCTGTCATGCATTAGTTAGTGCATGCATTTCTGTGCAATCTTGATCCAATTCTTAAAAAGAAAACAGTGCACTCTAAAATGGCTAAGTAAATTCCTCTTTCTGTGAGTCTTTTAAAATATGCACACAACTATTCATCATCGCTCAAGGAAAAATTTTCACCTCAGTGTAGCGCTGCTATTTATCACGGTAGTGCAGCATGAATAAGCACTTAACTGATCTCACCTGACAGAATTGCCTCTTCCAAATGTGGTACATTTCTTTTCTTATCAACATTTTGTGACATGTCATGTTAATTGTAAAACTGCTCTTAGTTGGAGACAATCAACCTAAGATTTTTCCTTGGGAAAGCCAGATCTCTTAATACTTTTAACTTATCTTTCAGAGGCATCTTGCCAAAAATGACTGGAAAACACTGACAGTTGTACACATGCATGCTTTCACTCTTCTTTGTTCTTGATTTGCAAGATCCTCACTTTTCCTTGAATGCTGACTTTCCCTTTTCCAGATTGGCTGCTAGACCTCCATATGATGTTATCTCCATTCAGTTTTTCCACCTCTCCTATCCATTGTTTTTTCTTCTTTGAGGTTCTGCATCTATATTCCTTATAAACACTGGCTCATTCTGCCGATGCTCAACTGAGAGATACAAATGTGTGATTAAAAAGTAAACAAAGAATGTTAAAGCAAAAATTTGAATGACACATAAGAAGGAAGAGAGGTTATTGGAGGGAGTGTGAGACAGTGGGAATAAACCAGCTTTATCTTCTTAAAATTGTATATATATATCACATATCTTTATCTTCTTTTATATAAGTTATTTAATATGACTTAAATGAGAAGTTACATGTTGGTATACTGATTAGAGTGACTACATTCCGAGAAGAATTTATTGCTGGATTTCTTGTAAGAATCAGGGCTTAGGGATTTCTATCTCATGTATAGGCCTCTCAATTAAGCCTGGCTACTACATCAATGACTATCACCACTCTAAAAAATACTGGAATCAAAGAATGTAGTAATTTACCAACCATGTAATAAAAGTCCAAATGCCAGCAAATATTACCCAATCGATAACAAATTAAAAGTGCAGTACCCCAACTTACCATTCTTATCTATTTATAATACATACTACTTTTTAAAATTTCACACAAATTGCACTGAGATTTAAAACAAAATAAATGAATTACATTTTTGCATTATTTGCATTACTGAGAGTTATAAGTTTGCATTTACATATTTTGATAAATTTAATTATTTTTTACATTTTCTCTGTTTTATGTTTTATGTACATTAAACTTTCTATAATACTTTTAGGAAACCATGAGAAAACTAGAGGTCAGTGTTGCCTGGAAACATTTTCTGTTACATGATTTATACATTTTGAGTAAGTTCAGATTATCTTAAATTTTGCTTCCAATGGCAAATGTATTCATTTTCATTTTTTTTTTCATCTTTTTCAGGAAAATCAATGCAAGGTGCCAAGTCCTTCCAGAACAAACCTCCTAGAGAAAAAAGTAAATGACATATTGGTAACAATATTCTGACAGTCTTTACTCCTGTGCCATTTTAGAATGAGTGCTCTCTGGGTTTTTTTCTACATTTCCTCATCTTTCTCCCATGTTCATCTCATGATTCACCCTTCTCCAGAATGCCTAATGTCTCCCTCATAATACCAGGCTACTCTCGCATTAATTTCTCTTCATTTCTTTGCCTCCCCATTTTTTTGTCATTTCACTTGCTTCTTGTTCAGCCATGCCCTTCCTTTGCCATCAACACTGGCTTATTCTGTGCCCGCATTCTTCAAGTGCAAATCCATCAAGCAAATTGATGTGTTGATGCCATGGTGTCAATGTGACCAGAAGAATAGAAGCATGTGAACTTCTCTACTTTCCAGGATCAGTGGTCCAGCAGTCTCTTCCTCAGGGTGGATGACTCAGTTCATAATTGCTACCATGATGATGAGAATCCACATCATGTATACACACATCTTGGTGGGAATCAAAGGCACTGTTGGAGAATTCGAACAATAAAGTTTTAAATAAACACACACACAAATATTTTTAAATGCTCATTATAAAAACTAATATTTCTCCTTTTTCTCAAAAGTAATTTTTCTTCTTTTCTCATTTCATTCAGTACAACATATTACTTTTCCACCATAATGTGTTTTACACATGTGTACCAGTCTCATAAGTTGGGAATGTCATTAACTTGCTTTCCATAACCAGGATTTTTCCCCATCTTATCTTCTGATGCATTGCAGAGAATGATGTCAAATACTGAGAACCACTTACCTCATTTCACTTTAAAATGATTGTTTTTGTGGTGTCTTTAACTGTTTAGTTCTCTTCCCCTAGATGCCAACTATTAGCTCTCCATTCTTCATTCTTCATATATCCACCAAACTACCCAATTTTTTATATGTCTCTTTCCCACATTATGTTCTCTCCATTTCTGTTTCCCAATCTTTTCTATCCTTTCTGATTTTTCAAACCATGTACTTTCTTTGCTATAAATATTGCATCTTCTAAATTTCCAATGTTTGTGGGGTTTCATTATGATGTTAGTTATACAATAGGGTTTAAGCAAAGGGGTCCATACTTTTAGCGCAACATATATATATGACATAATACTATATGTAATATTAAATTTTATTTCTATAATAATTTAATATCTATTCATTTTATATATAATTTATTTTAACATTATATATCTA
Source organism: Ochotona princeps (assembly GCF_030435755.1). NCBI lineage: Eukaryota > Metazoa > Chordata > Mammalia > Lagomorpha > Ochotonidae > Ochotona > Ochotona princeps. The sequence continues at coordinate 114,701,460 of NC_080832.1, forward strand.
TATATAATTTCTGAGAAACTTTCCTGATTCGGGACTTTATCAGACATTCCAACTATAAATGGCCATTACTATGTATTTTAGACCTCCCAAATCCTTAAGGCATGACACAAAAATGAAACCTTGTCAAGGGTGATTTTATACATACGGTTTTCTTTCATTTGATTTAACTAAACATAATTTTTTTTCCTGGAATGGGATTCTGTTAATAGAACCCTGTTTTCTTCATCAGGAAAATGATATCATGACTCATTTAATTTCTGGAAGACTATACTCTTCCTTCAGGGAAAAAAGTTTCTGGAAATCCCAGAACAGACAATGAAATAATGAGGAACATGGGTTACCATAGCAAAATTAATTTCTTTTAAATCAATATGAATATTTATTTTTAGACATATATATGTGCATCTAAGCACATGAAAATCAAACTTGAAGTGCTACAAAGTGCAAGAACCACCAAAACACAGCCTCTTAGCAACCCTAAGAATCAGAGTTGGTGCCATGGCCAAGTTGGCTGAGCTTCTGCCTGTGCACTGGCATGCACATGGATGCCAGCTTGTGTTCTGGGTGCTCCACTTCTGATCCAGCTCCCTGTTTGTGGTTTGTCAAAGCTGCAACAGATGGTTCTTGTCCTTGGATCCCTGTACCCATGTGGGAGACTCAAAAGATGCTTCTGGCTGCTGGTGCCTGGCTGCTTGTGTCAAGTCAGGCTATTGTGGGTGGGCTTGGGCTAAACAGGGTGTACTATGACTCAAAGCATATTTTCTACCCTGATGATGAAAATCAATATCAATTGTTGGTGGGAATCAAACACTCTATTGTTAGAGAATTCTAACAATAAAAATTTTAAATACACAATGCACAAAAATATTTTAAATCCTAACCTTCTAACTAGACCTGAATTTGAACAACCAGGATGACAACCAACAGCCATGTAGGATTTTTAGTATTTCATACGTCAAAATTACAACCTTTGCAATTCTCACCATAACTTATTGTTTTACTTAGTATATAAAACGCTGATTACATCCACGTTGTTTCTTGACATTTACATGACATTTCCCTTTTGTTTTTCAGAAGTACTTCAGACTGAAGCTGGTAAATTTTTCGGTCAGTTTTGCATTGTTTTGATAACTATTACTCAAACCACACCTCAGTGTTTCATTGCATTTCTCTGTTGACTAGTGATCCTGAGCAAGTGTTTTTCAAGTATCTTTCAGACATGTGTATCTCAAATGCTACAAATATTGTTCATGTGCTTTGCTCACTTAATTGGATTATTTATTTGAGTTTTTGAGAGTCCTTACATATTCTGGGAATATATCAGAAGAATAAAGTTGTTTATACTAAGCTTCTTTTTTACAAAATTATACTTAACATAGATTGTCATGCATAATTTACTGCATCCATTTCTGTGCAGATGATCTACATCCAATCCTTAACCAGAAGAGAATAGACACAAAAGGGGTTGAGTAAATTCCTCTTTCTGTGAGTCTTGTAAATGTGCCACAACTATTCATCGTTGCTCCAGGAAAAATTTTAGGCTCAGTATAGCACTGCTTTTGATCATGGTAGTGCAGTATGAATGAGTGTATCTTCCTGATCTTACCTGACACTCTTGGTTCTTTCCAAATGTTTCTTTGCCATGTGTCAGCAATGCCCGCGTCACCGTGTACCCCAAGCTGAGCAGAGGGGCTAGGGTTACAAACAGACAACACACAAGACAACACAAGACAACACACAGTGGGTCACTCTTGTACACAGAATGCCCCTTTATTCCAAGTATCCTGCATCTTTTATAGTCTGCTTAGTCCCTCCCAGTATTACCCCAATGTTCAAGCAACACCTAAGCTCCCCTGGGGGCATCTTAACAAAAGCAAAGTAAAGAAGAGGGAACTTGCAGTCAAGCCGGGGGCTAAATGCATTAGGCCAAGACTGCCCATTCTGTTATCCCTTAGAAACAAGCTAAGCTGTAGAGTTAACCCTTGGGAGACCGGGGCCTACATGTCTCCCTTTTTTTGTTTTTTAATGGACGCCTGTCTTAGGTTGTCCAGCAGTCAGTTGACGCCTTACCCATCATGGGGAGCCCCACCCGGGGCACGTGGGATCCCTGTCTTAGGCTGGTCATCAGCTCTGCCAGATCTTACCCGTCTCTGGCTACCCATCACACCATGCTCAACCTGACTTGAGCGCTAGGGTTTTCCACAGCTAAGGCCATCATGGTTTGTCAAAACCTGCTCCCAGGCTTGTTGCCTGAGTAGGCGGCAGAGAAGAGGAAACACTACTGCAATCATGGCCACGACCATCAGTCCCAAGGCTATGACTTCATTCCATTCCTTTAACATCCATGCTGCCAGCCTAATGCCATTAGAACAACTTTCCCTGACATGAGGGGTACCCAGGTCTTAACAATGTACAAGTATTGTTGAAAACACTAACATTTAACAATCTCATAGTGCTAAGATGTTACATATATACAAGACAGTTTTACCAGGAACCAGAGACCCTAAATGCCTATCATTCCATCTGGCTGTTACATTTCCAAACAGAGAAATGGACCCCAAAAGTTTTTAGGGAAAAGGGGTGGCATCATCCACTCTTAACTACTTCCCACTGAGAGGAGGCGCCGTGGGGAAACAGCAGCAGTATGAGGGTCCATGTAGTAGTTCCTGATAGAAGGCAGAAGACGTCAGGTGTTGTACATCATGGCACTTGAAAGGCTTCTCTGTTGAAGTCCTGAGTAGTAAGTCCATTTGAAAACATTCGAAACTATTCAGCTGAACAGGCTTTGTAGGTCCTGAGAAAACAGAAACAGACATGCCTCTCCAAAAGCTTAATTGTGTATCCATACATTATTTTCAAAAGGAGTTAGCTTAGCAATTCACATTTATGAATATTTTCATCTATAAGCCAATTAAGATAGACTACATAGCTTGCCACATAAACATGTACATCAGGTAACACATATTATAAAACAAAACCCGCTTTTGTAACAGCTACTTGAGAATTCTTTTAAGTGTGTTAAAGTTACCAATTGTTTAGAATTACATTTTGCTTATAATAATCTGAATAAACCATACCTATAGTTTACTATTAAACTTTAGCAATGCCCCTAATTTTTTTTTTTTACAGATCGAATCAGTTGTCTGTCCTACAATTAACCTTACCAACTGTAAGATACATACTTTGAAGCACATTCTTCTGAGTTTGAGGCTGCTAGGGGCCCATCTAGAACTCTCAAAACCAGAAGAATTAAACCTATTAAATATGCCAAGAGGCCTTGTAATATCTGATCAAAGATGCTTCATTATAATGTCCATCCTTTTTTAGTCAAACTGATTTGAACAGTAACATATCAAAAACTTCTGTCACTTACAAATGATCACCCAAACATTTCAAAGTAAATACCTAACAGAAAATACCCTTGAAAACACAGCTCTTTTAGATCATGAGAATTAAACACAGGAATTAATGAATAAAATCATCTCATAACTTTTTAAGAATTTTAACAAATTCAAAGGTTGGAACAAGAATAGAGCATACTGAAGCTGGATAGACATTTGATAAAGTCACCAATTAAACAGAGACTATCTAAAGCTCAATGCTTCAATTTTTTAACAGCTTTCAAAATTAGAGATATTTTTTATTTTTAGATATTTACTAGCATTTTTATGTATGTGTTGTGCCAATTTCTGAAATCCCCAGATAATCATCAAGCCTGAAGTCCGTGCTAAGGCAAAAAGGTGGTTTATTCAAACTAACCTAGATCTCCCAGCCACCTCCCCCAGCCCAGCATGGCTGGGCGGGAGAGGGGCAACCTGCAGGATCCACAGGGCTGGCAAACAGCGAGCGAGCCAGAGAGAGCGCCTGAGAGAAAGAGAGAGCAAGCCCCAGAGCCCAAGCCCCCCAGTTTTTATACATATTAGGCTATTAATTATACAGTCATGATCTAGCAGGCTTATATTGGTGGGTTTGAAACTAGCAGCTTTTAAAAAGTACAAATCGATGAGCTATAGGGTGGTGGATCTTATCAAACACCAGGTACCTCCTTCCTGAGGAGTGGTCTGCCTATGTGACCCACCAGGTGTCCTGCCCGGTGTCATGTAGACTATCAGGGCTGGAGTTCACACAGCCCCCAGCCAAGCCATTAAGGCGGAATCACTAAAGGCAGAAAACTTCCAGGTTCTTCATATGCATACTTCAAAAACTTCAAAAACAATGGCTTTAAGCAAATTTCAACCATTTCTCCCAATTCATGGAAACACGTTTTAATACAATCCCACCTAAAAACCAGGCAAAAGTTTTTCAAGCAACCTTCTTCTAGTTGATTTGGGAATTCACCCCTTTTCAAATGAAGGCAGATAAGAATCACTACAACAGGGACAAGATCAAGGTCCCAAATTCTTCAAAGGGCAGACTCCATGTATGCCCCTCCCTTGTTTTATGTATGGCTTGAGGGCCTGGCGCTTCTCCTTAGCTTTTGTTTTGTTGAAGTCAAGAGAGCTGAAAAAAATTCAATTTGGCTGTTGTCTTGGGAGATTACCTAGGAATTTACCAAAGTTAGTTAACAATTAAAAAGAGATGTTACAACAATGTTGTTTCTCACAAGGAATCAGACTCCAACTCCATTGTCTTAAAGCAAAATTCAGAAATTACACACATCATAACCAATTTCACTATACAATTTAAAAGAATTTGTTGTTTTCCTGTAAGACAAAAATCCCACATACTTCCTTGTAAGTAAGAACACAAGTAATTAACAATCTGGATTAATTTCAATATTAGGAAACATTTTGACCAATGAGCGTAAGTACTCATCTATTCAATAGTGTATATGATGCAACAAATTTAGCATTTTATAATATTGAATCCAAATTATTTTAAATGACAATTACACTATTCAAATTTTTGTCTCAATCTTTGAGAGTTTCAGGGATCCTACTGGAACCCCCAAAGTCATGAGACTTGGTTCAGAACTCTGAAGAATTTAGAGGTCTAAATGAGTTAAACAAAAGTACCTTTGGCATTTAACTGAACATGTACTGTATGTTAGACTTGATCAATGCCAGAACAACACTGTAAGCTGAAGATCAAAAAGCAAGAAAATGTTAGACCTCTCTAAAATTATTTATCAGGAGAGAGAAAGGGGGTCAGTCATGGTCCGTCCCATCTTGTCAGTCAGTCACACACACACCCAATTCAGAACAAGAACAACAACTTAACAAATCAAGACAAAGATAGAACTGGAGAAAGAATATTAAAACAAAATCTAGTTTTTGTCCGGACAAAAACAATAGAACACCAACAATACGACTAAACAAACATATGCACAAACACCAAACACATCAGAACAGAGACATATAACTCTTAAACTTTTTGCAACTTCTAACCGCTTCTTCGACATACTTTAACCTGGAGATATTTTGTAAAACAAATACATAGGTTCACTTCATGCTTTAGGTTAATTAAGTTACAGAACACGTTTCTTTCTTTCTCTCTCTCTTTTTTTTTTTTTTTAATCAACCTTGCTTGAATTGCTTAATTTTCAGGTCATCCTATTCCGACCAACAGTGTTCCCCATATGATGTAAAAGTTCTTCAAAAAGGTGACCAATTTATCCTGGGAGAAGGCTGAACCCATTTTATCGTCCTTTTCGCAGAATAAATAAACACCAAGACCTAACTATACTTCAAAATAAATCTAAAACCTGACTATATTTCAAAATAAATCTAAACCCTAACTATATTTCAAAATAAAACTAAAACCTGACTTTATATCAAAATAAAATTCCCTCTCCTACCAGTTTAGGAGAGACTTACAATACGTCCCATTTACCTTAATCTGCTGGCCAGCCTCCCGGGACAACCCTTCACCGTATCCTCTCTTTCTCAGTCTCTTGGTGGAACCTCCATTTGTCGGCAACGCCCTCGTCACCGTGTACCCCAAGCTGAGCAGAGGGGCTAGGGTTACAAACAGACAACACACAAGACAACACAAGACAACACACAGTGGGTCACTCTTGTACACAGAATGCCCCTTTATTCCAAGTATCCTGCATCTTTTATAGTCTGCTTAGTCCCTCCCAGTATTACCCCAATGTTCAAGCAACACCTAAGCTCCCCTGGGGGCATCTTAACAGAAGGAAAGTAAAGAAGAGGGAACTTGCAGTCAAGCCGGGGGCTAAATGCATTAGGCCAAGACTGCCCATTCTGTTATCCCTTAGAAACAAGCTAAGCTGTAGAGTTAACCCTTGGGAGACCGGGGCCTATAGCTATGAGCATTTTAGGATATGATATATTAATTGCATAACTGCTCTTCCTTTGGAGTCATAATACCTAGGATTGTTCCTAGGGAAAGCCAGATCACTTAGTACTTTCAATTTACCTGTCAGCAGCATATAACAAAAAAATTACATGGCAAATATTCTCTGACAACTGTACACCTGCATGCTTTGACACCTTTTGCTCTTGATTTGCAAGATCCTCACTTTTCCTTGAATGCTGACTTTCTCTTTTCCTGTTTGGCTGCTAGACCTCCATATGATGTTGTCTCCCTTCAGTTTCTCCATCTTTTTCATCCATTGCTTTTCTTCTTTGAAGTTCTACATCTTTATTCTTTATAAACACTGACTCATTCTGCTGATGCACAACATAGAGATACAAACGTGATTAAAAAACAAATTGGAAGATGTTAGGGCAAATATTTGAAACACACATAAGTAGAGGAGGAAGAGAGGAAATGGGAGGGAATGTGAGACAGTGGGAAATAAACCAGCTTTATATTCTTTAAAGTGTGGTATTTGTTATTTGATATAAATTAATTAATAAAAAATCAAGAGGAAAATTGCGTACTGACACTTTTGTTTGTGTGGAACTACACTCTTAAAGAAATCTAATTCTGGATTTCTTGTAAAAACAATGCTTTAGGCATATTTAGGTCATTTTTATTTTCATTCTACAAAACATGCCTATTATAATACTGATTATCACCGCTCTAATTTACCAGAGTTATACAATGTATTAATTAACCAACCAAGTAATAAAAGTCCATATGCCAACAAAAGGAACCAATAACAATTTAAAAACATAATCCACCAATCTCTCACTCTTTAATATTTACAATACATTCCATTTGCACAAATTTTGTAAAAGTAGAATATGTTTAAAACAAAATAAACTATTTACCTATGTGTATTGGCTTGTATCCTAAATTTGGGATCCTAAATTTGCATTTACATTTTTGATAGATTGAATGACTTAAAATTTGTTCTTTGTGATATATATATATATATTGAATTTTCTATAATAACTTTAGGAGACCATCAAAAATTAGACTTAAATGTTCCTTGGCAACCGTTTCTGTCATATCTTTTTATCTGTCAGATACCTCTGACAGATAAATTAAAAGTACTAAGTGATCTGACTTTCCCTAGGAAAAATCCTAGGTACCATGGTCCAAAGGAAAAGCAGTTTTACAATCCAACATCTCTTAAATTTTGCTTGCCATAGCCGATGTCTTCATTTTGATTTTTTCATTTTATTTTTCAGGAAGATTACAACACTCTTTGTCATTTAGGAACCTATTTTCTGGAGAAAAAAGTAACCGACATATAGGTAACTATTTGCTGACAGTCTTTCATCTCATGCCCTTTTCGAAGGACTGCTCTCTGGGTGTATGTAAACATTTCCTTCTCCCCATGTGCATCTCATGACTCCCCCTTCTCCTGAATGTCTGCTGTCTCTGCCATACTACTGGGATTCTCCTATATTGACTTCTTCCCGTTTCTTTTTCCTCCATTTTTAATATTTCCACTTCCATCTTTCTTCAGCCACGCCCTTTCTTTCCCATTAACACTGATTACTCTGTGATCATTTTATTGAACTTGCAAGTCCATAAAAAATATTTTAAAATGCTTACTATCCAAACCAATGTTTCATCTTTTTTTCTTAAAAGTAAATTTTCTTCTTTTTTCATTTCATTATGTATAGCATATTGCTTTTCAACCATGGTGGTGTGTGTATGCATGTGTACTTGTATCACACCCTGGGATTTATTTCACCTTGCTTTCCATATTAAGGATTTTCTACCTTATCCTCAGATATACTTCAGAGAAGTGATTTAAATACTGATAACCATTTAGCTCATTTACTTTAAAATGACTGCTTTAGTGGTGTCTTTACTTTCCGATTTTCTTCCCTTAGATATCATCTCTTAATAATTTTTTCTTCAGACACCCACTCCACTCTTTACACCCCAAAGCACCCTTCCCTTTGCTATAAATGTTGTATCTTCTATATTTCAAATATTTGTGACTTTCATTAAGATTTTAGTGATATGATGGCAGTTAAGCAAATAGACCCATACTTTACAGTCATTGTGTATCATTTCTGGGCACTTTCCAGTTTTGGGTTATTGTTTTTTTACCAGATATTCCAACTAGAAGTGCTCATTACAAATTTTGTGTAAAGTTGACTATGATGTATAATAAAATAAAATATTTACCTTATTGTATTGATTTTTATATCTGAGAGTTCTAAGTTTGCATTTGTATTTTCATAAATTGAATGATTTTTAAAATTTGTTCTCTGTGATATTTACATTGAGCTTTCTGTTTTAGTTTTTAAGAAACAATCTGACAACTAATGGTGAATGTTCCTTGGCAGCTCTTTCTGTTATATCACTCTTGCATTTTAAGTTCAGATTTTTGTAAGCTTTGCTTCCCATGGCAAGTGCCTTGATTCTTTTTTGTCCATCTTATTTTTCAGAAGAACTTCAACAACATAATGATATGATTCGGGGTAAAAGCCTGCCAGATCTCACCAAGGTCACCTATAATGAGGAGATGTCAGCCTCCAGGCTTAAGAACCACTGGAGGCAATCTGGTGAGGATTGCCCACTTCATTATGTACAAGTTACAAGTTTTAAAGGTTAAAGAAAAGGAGGGCAGGAGGGCAGGAGGGTGTCTTCTGGCAGTCCCAGCACCAACAAACTAGGTGTAATTGAGTATAAGGCACATCTGTTACCCTTGATCTTCTAGTGGTGTCAGAGATTCCATTCCATCTGAAGGCCTGGAAGCTGTGCCTCAGGTCATTGGCAGGTAAACTCTAAGTCACACCCACCAAGTAGCAGACAAAGGCCCAGGAGCAATTGCCCACATTTCTCCCCTTTGCTCTGGAATAAATTCTGCCACCAAGACTTCTGCCGAAAGAGTGACCTCTGGCCAATTCATGCAGAAAAGGAGTGTTGAAATGCCTGAAACAGTAAAAAGGCATTCTCCGGGGGTTCAATCTACAGGTCCCTAAAAGGAGGTAGAAGTTATTAGGTGTCTGAAATATAGATTAGAGCTTTGAGGCTTCACTATGTTGAAGTCTAGACAACAAAACACAATAGTTTTAATTTCTTTTAAGTTAGTATGTCTTTAGGGCTTAGGTTTAAGCCTCTGTCAAAATCAATATTAGACTTACATACTTTAGGTTAAGATTTGTAAACAATTAACTCAATAAAGGCAAAGGAATAATGAAATGATTAGCATTAGCAATAGGCTATAAGCCCATCACATAGGACAGTTACATACAAGTTTAATTTCAAAGTTTTCATGGAATCACATCTTATTTAGCATTAACAGTTTTGAATTAAGAAAAATCTTTGGGGGAGTATATAGAATTTTAACCCATAATCAATCAAACTTACTTTAACTTCGAAAAGGCTAAAATAATTTTTGCATCTAGGCAGGAAATAAGCAAATATTAGATTCCCTAAAAAATCATACTTTGAAAATTTTGTAACTTCTAAAGTATCAGAAAGACATTTATCATGGAACATAAAGCACAATAACAGAGCACTTGTTATGAAGACTTGTATGAATCAGATAGTAGCTGGAAAAAAATCTAAAAACTGGTTGTGATTTATAATAAACAGCAGTTTATAGCATTCTAGTAAGATTTTACAAAGCAAAGAAAAGGTTATACAATTCTAACAAGTCATATATTAATAATTAGGGAACAGAAGAGTCTTAAGTAGATGAGCAGAGAAACTTACAATAAGTTAACGAATGAGGAAGACATGAATTCTGAATCAGAACAGAGAGGGTGTCCAACTTCAGTGTAATCTAGCAAAATCTTAAAAGGGAGACTGGCACATAGTCCTGAAGAGGCCTTGTCCAATGGTACAGGCTGAGTAGTAATAGGCTAGCCAATTTTCCTGGATGTTGTAAGGTTTTATATTAGTTTCTGTCTCTAAGTAAGAACAGTGGTCTTTATCTGAACTAAACTGGGGCTCCTGAGAGACCCTTATAATCATCCTATGAGAAAAGGGTACCAAAGCTAGAGCTAAGGACAGAGAAAGCTGCTCTACCATGTCCAGAAAAAACTTTTGTAGTTTCCCTCCACCATGAGAACCACCCAGGGCTCTAGAGTGCTGGTCTGGTGTGGTATGAGTCTGTGGAGGATGCCAGACTGCTTCAGTCCTGAGTGGGAGACTCAATAGGAAGTGGCTGACTCCAAAGTTCTTGGCCTTTAAGGGCAACCAAAACTCCAGCGATCGCTTTGGCAGTTGGTACACAGTACTGAGTAGATTTTTGACAGCTCTTGGTGAAGATCTATTGCTTCTTCAGTGAAAGCTCTTGAGAGGTTCTCACTGGGACCAGGATCACAAACCTCCTCTTATCCTGCTATGCTATTGGATCTCCTCCTTGTCTATGATAAAAGACTATGTTACCACCTTCAAGAGGATGTCAGGGTGCTTTCAGGTCCCACGTTAAGTCTCTATAGTTTTTTTTTTTTCTTAATGTCCAGAGCAGTAAAGAATCTGTCATTTTTAAAGTACCTGTTTCTCACAGAGTTAGGATTTACCTGAGGATTTTTAAGATCTTCCTCAAACATTCTAAGGTGGGAGATTTCTCTGTGACCTTAATCTATTGGGGATTTATTTAATTCAGGAGAATATGGGTAGTCAAAGTGCCTGATTTGCCAATCCCTCAAGATCCCCATGTCACTTGGTTTTGGGGAGGGGTTGGTTCCCTCCTCTTCCATTGTCTCCTTGATGGTGATGGATCTTTCAGGCAAGGTTCTAAAACTGTCTGGTTGCAAGTACATCTCCAGTGGAGGGGATCCAGGGCTTGACATTACGGCAGGCACCCACACAGGCTTTGGCTCTATTTCTGGAAAGACACAGGCAAAAACTCTTCCCAAAGTTAACAAGGTGTCAATACCTCTCCACTATTGGTTGGATGGGTCACTCCATTGAACCAAAGATATCTGCATTGGGCCTGAAAGAAGCTTCCAGTGACACTCAATGAACTGCACAAGAGGGCAAAAATCAGAGGAAAATTTAAGGTGAGTAAGGCCAAGTTAATGTGTTAACAGCAGGTAGTATATTTACTCTTCTGCTTTTCAAGCATGTCTTAAGATCTTGGTATTTCCTTTCAATTATGCCCTGACTTTGAGGATTTTAAGGGATGCCTTTGACAAAACAAATGGCATACTTTGAGCAAAAGGCAACAAAGGTGTTAGAGATACAGGCAGGGCCATTGTCAGTCCTACTAGAATGGGGCAGGCCAATTATAAGAAAACAAGACAAGAGTTGGGCCACAACCTTGGGGACATTTTCACCTGTTGAGGCAGTGGCCATGATGAATCCTGAGTAAGTGTCCACAGTAACATGAAAGTACTGTTGTTTGCCAAAACAGGGGTAATATGTCACATCCATTTGCCATATAGTATTAGCTTTAAGGGCCATGAGAACTGGCCCCCACAGGTTGTAAGGGTACTAGGGGAAGAAAGGGGGCACATTTTGCACATTGATAGACAACATGCTTGCACTGCTGAATGGTTAGATCAGGGAACAGGGGAACAAGGGAACATACTGAATGACAAAAATTGGGAGTGGAGATTGCGAGGCATTCACTCACTAGAAAAAATGTTTGGGCATGCCAGGCCATCCACATGCTGGTTAAGGAATGACACAAGGCCAGGAAGGACTTGAGCCCTAATATGCTGTATGAAGAAGGGGGATCGATGGGCTTTCAGTAAGTGTTGGGTTGAGACAATACATCCAAGGGGCTAGAGTAATGCAATTTGCAAAGCACATAAGGAAGCTGGGGACTTAACTGTGCACAATTTATGCCATTAGAAAATATGTTACACAGCTCTGGAATGAGCCATAAAGCATGGTAAATGGCCAACAACTCCAGAAATTGCTGTGACCCTACCAGGCTAGCTTGCACAAACTGCTAAGGTAGTTGATCTTTTGAAGTATATTTAAATGCAGCTATAGTGCCTGTAGAACTAGCATCAATAAAGACTAGTGAAACTTGAGGAACTGATTGAGAAAGAACCACTGAAGCCAAGGTTAGAGGCAGTAACCACATAGCCCAAATGAACTTACTGGGAGGATAGAGGTTGCTGACTTACTCTGTATATCATTCTAATGAGGCTAAGAGAGTTATATGATCAAGCAACAAAAAATCCAAGGTCTCTAATTGCCCTAAGGAAAAAAGGTACAGGTATTTTTAAATGTTATTCACTATTATTATTATTATTATTATTATTACTATTACTATTACTATTATTACTACTGTTATTGTTATTACCATTATATGACACAGTTCCATAGGCCCTGGGATCTCCCTTATCCCTTCTCAGCATCATATAGTAAGATATAGTAAACACTTTCATTGGGAGTCCATCTTTAGTCTGGAAGTAGAGATACATACTGGGTTGTATCCTCACACCTGGATGTATCAGTCTCCATTACACAGTTTCTATACATCCCCTTTAATGAAGAGCCACAAAACAAAATCAACAACAGGAATAAAAAACAAATTAACAACGCCATGACGCTACATAACATTCTACTGAATGACTAATGTGTTGCTGAAGAAATGAAAAAGAAAATTAAAATCAAGAACCTTCTTGAAGAAAATGATGTTATTGTATTATCTATGAGTCAGTGAAGAATTTGAGGACAAGAAAGTGTTTTGAAAAGATGAAACCAAATTTAAAAAAATCAAAATCTATGAGATACAATTTTTGCTTATCTTTGTTGGTGAGATGTGTCTCCTATAGGCAACAAATACATGGGTTTTGCTTTTTTTTTTTAAATCCAGTCTACTAATCTATGATGTTTGATTGAGGAGTTTAAGATATTTACATTCAGGGTTAATATGTATGGGTGGTAATATGTTCCTGTCATTTTAGCAAAGGGTTATACATTGATTTAGTCTTCTGTTGTTATTTTACTGGAATGTTCTACGCATTCACCTTTGGTTTTGGTGAGCATTATTCTCTTCTCTGTCAAGAAAACATCTTTAAATGTCCTTTATAGGGCAAGGTTTGGAATAGGCATGTTCTTTTAAATTTTCTTTACTGTGGAAGAATTTTGTTTCATTTTCAAAGACAAAGGAAAGCTTTACTGTCTACATTATTCTGGGCTGACTTTTTTTGCTTTTAGAAACTGGACTATGTCACTCCATTCTCTTCTGACCTGTAGAATTTCCTGTGAGAGGTCTCCTCTGAGTTTAATTGGCATTCCTTTATATGTCAATTGATTTTTTTCACATACACATTTAAGGATCTTTTCCTTATGTTCAATTGAAGAGAACTTGATTATCATGTGTCTTGGTGAAGATCACTTTTGGTCAACCCTGTAGTGAGTTCTGTACCCCTCCTGGATATTTTTTCCCAATACTTTCCCTATATTAGGGAAATTTTCTTTTATTATTTCATTAAATATATGTTTAAATCCAGCTTCCCTTTCTGCACCTTCTGGGACTCCCATAACTCTTATATTTGACTTTTTAATAGTGTCTTTCCATTCTTGAATACATTTTTTAGCTTGACACAACTCTGCTTCCAGCTTTTTGCTTGTTTCTGCTTTGTGACAGTAAATATCTTTTAATTTTGAGATTCTTTCTTCTGTCTCATTCATTCTATTTTGGAGACTCTCCACTATACTTTTAACTTGCTCTACAGTATTATTCATTTCTGATATGTCAGCTTTCATTTGACTCATTTCCAGTGTGACTTATTTCTTCAATTTCTCAAACACCTGCTTTACGTGCTACTCATTGCTGATATGAACCATTATAGCAAGTGTTTTGAATTTTGTATTCTCATTTTCTCTATGTGTTTGTTAGTTAACTCTGAGGTTAACTCCGATGTTTGCAAAGACTTTGGCTCCTTTGTGGGGGAATCTTCAGTAATATGCATTGTGCCTCTGTCTCTTCTTTTGCTCTTGGTCATTGTACTTCTGGTTATCAGATTCTTCTTGGGGCAGGTTTCTAAGCTCTGTCACCCACAGGTCTACAGTATGATTTTACTTATTGCAGTTGGTATACTGTGTAGCAGTGACTGACACCCCAGCAACATCCAGTGAGTGACAATCTGAACTACATCAACAGCCAGAACCTAACCAGCAACAAGGTGGCAAGGGCCATTCACTGAGAGCTCAGGAGATGAACCCAGACAAAAACTGCTCATCCTGCTGGTCTGTTTGATTTGACCTGGAGCAGAATCAGAGCTGCAGATTCCAGATAGGCAGTGTGGGAACAGGGTGGATTTCACAGCCCGGTCTGCCCCCTAGATCCAAATCGGCTACCATTTTGTTTAAAGAAGCAAAGGCTATGGGATAGTACTGAGCATGCACTAAACTGGGAGTGAACTCATTTCTGACTCAGAGAACTACAACAATGTGGCATCTTACAGGTTCCATCCAAGACTGGTCTAAGGAAACCTCTGACCTGGTGGTCAGTAGATCAAGAACTCTAGTAGTGGCATATCAGGCACCATTTTGTAAAGTGTGTCAAATATTTTAAGACTGCAGGCACAGCAGTGAGCTGCAGATGCACTGAGCTCAGCGAGAACTCACTAATCTCAGTGCATTACACTGGTTCCACAGGAAAATAATACCAACTACAGCATCGTACCTGTCAACATAGGTTCATGTGGCCCTCAGACCTAATGGCCAACAGATTTTGGCAAGATCCTCACTACCAACAACCTAGCTATATAGGACACCTGTATCTCCCTTATCCTGGGACCTTCTCCAAGTGGAAGTGGGAGAAAAGTTGTACAGACAACGGTGCGATCTTAGCATGGTATCACAAGAGGTGGAGACTGGTGAGCCAGGAGCTGGGACTATGGACACCATGGTGGAAATCCAACACAAGAACCCATACCTGGAAATCACTGAGAGGGAGTGGCACAAGTGACTGCAAACAAAGAACTGTGTGCCAACTACAATAAAATGCAGTTTTTAATAATGGCAGTGAGGATAGAAACAGGGGATTGGAACTTAACCATGCCAGAAGAAGCTAGATGTACTCACTGAAGAATATTATCTGCAGGTTGCCACAGTGTGCTGGTAGGTGTATTGTCAGTATTAAGGACAAGACCCCAAATCTTTTCTTGCGGTTCCACTGGTGGAGCTTCAGGAAACCTGAATTGATTGATTAAGTCAAGAACATATTCTGCCTCTTCCGTAAGCTCCCAAAGGGAGGCCGGATCGGGGTCACCACTCAGACAGGCAAACAGTGTGGCAAGCTGCCGCGTACTCAGTTTCAACCAAGGGTAAATCCAATTTAAATTACCTAATTGCTTTTGCAAAGTAATAGCCTTGGAGATCATACTGTTAATGGATTTGGGGTTCACAGTAAAGAGAAGCACTGTAGACCCAAAAATATAAAGGGAAGGAACAGACTGAACCTTCTCAGGGGCCACAGTTGAGGTCACTCTGAGCCATACTGAAGGCACACTAGAATTTTGATGGGCTAACAAGACATCATCCGTATAATAAACTACAGACAAACCAGAACTAGGCAACAAAGGTTTTAATGCCTAAAACACATAAATCTAACAAATGGTAGGGTTATATTTCATTCCCTGTGGGAGCACTGTCCACTAAAAACACAGCAGGAACTGCATTATTAATTATAGGTATAGTAAAGTCAAAACTTTTCCTATCATCAGGACACAGGGGAATGCTAAAAAAAACTATTTTTAATGTTCAATTTCTGATGTGATGGCCAGCAGGGAGCACTGTTGCCCTGGTAGGCCAGGCTGGGTGGTACCCATTTTCTTCATCCAGGACATTAATAGCTCTTAAATCATGTAGAAGGCAAAAATGATTACCAGTTTTCTTTCTAATAACAAAAGTGGAGGTGTTATAGGGACATAAAAAAGGCTTTACATGGCCATGATCTAATTGTTATATTGAATTTTGTAGTTGTTATAGTTTCTCTTGCAGCAATGAACACTGTTCCACACAGACAGGAGATTAATCAATCCATTGTATTTTAATGGGAGAGAGGGGAGGTCATGGACAATAGCCCTTATGATTTGTGGTGCTGTTGAAAAACAATCCTCAGGAATGCTATGTAGCAAGCTCCCCTGAAAAGACCTGTCATCAATGGTAAGCATTGCCCCCGTATCACTAAGCAAATAATGGCCAAAGAGATTACTGCTTAGGCCCTGAGCAATTAATGACTGGACAAAACCTCTGTGCCTGTCAGGATCCCTCCATATCACAGGCCATTTTAACTCATTTTAAAATGCCACCGACTCCTCTTACCTCAGGGCTTTGTGTGATCTCCCATTCAGGGTGAATCTCTTCCTCATGCAAGTTGTTTATATCAGCATCTGAATCTGCCATGCCTTTAAAAACCCTATCATGTATGCATACCTGCAAGTAAGGCTTAGCAAAAGAGTCAAGGGGAGCAGTCCAATAAACACCTGGGGAAGTTGTTTCCATTTAATTTGATTACCCAGTGAAGAGTTTGACCATCCAGTGGGAGAAGACCATGACACTCCCCCTCTAGACAACAGTGCTGAGGCTCACCATGCTCACCTTGCTGCTTGATTCAAAGATTGGCCACCATTGGCAGAGCATATCCAGTAACCCTTAACCCAGTGAAATTTTTTTTTTTTTGCTTCAAAGGCACACTGAGTGAGGCACAGGTGGCAGAGGGTCCAGATTTGGCATGGAAAAATTAAGATAATTTCATTTTATGTGTCTTTTATCTCCATATCTGCAGCATAGATGGGGCTCAGCTGACCTTGTGGGACTCAGCATGGTTTCCACTCAAAGCCTGGACTAATTTTTTCAGTCTGAGAAGAGTGGGTTCCTATATCCTGGCAAACCAATAGCCAATCATCCAATGGCTTTACCAGGACAGGAGGCACAGAGGCAAGGTGCTCTCCATTCAATACTTGCCATGCCAAATCATGAATCAGAGCCTCTCTAGCACCCTTATGTACAATATAACTCTTAACAGCTTGGGTCGTTCTTTGAAGAAAATCAGTATTATCTTCAGTAGCCCTCTGGCACAGTCCCTGAAAACAGTTTGCATCAAATACAAAGTGCACAGAGCTTGACCTGATCAAAAAACTAAGGACAACCTGCCATCTGTATGAGTAGATCTACCCACTGACTCTCACTCTTAAGGCTTGCAATGGTAATGCAGATGGTTTTAGCTTGATGGTTGAGAGGTTTTTGTTCACACTCACCATAATAAAAGACTTCCCATTTCAAAAAAGCGGCAGCCTACAAAGATGCCCTTGCCAAGTCCTTCCAGTCTTGGGGGCAGTTGACATCAACTTTAATATTTTCAAGCAGCTACACAGTGTAAGGTTCACGTGCTCCATTTTTCTGGATGGCCTCATGCAATTCCTTCAGGGTCAAGGGTCCCTGTGAGTATCACTGATGGGCAGTACTGTCTAGAGATAACCATATTAACTGGGAATGCATCCAGAGAAGACTCACAACCCATGGATTCAGGGGAAAGGCTAGCTTTGTCATAGCTGCAGGTGCTTGCAGCAGGACCTGCTTGGCCAGAATAGATAGGGTGGTAGGCTCAGTGTGAGTGGGGGGTGGCTCCATCTGGGGTAGCACAATGGGGCTTGAAACCAGTGTGGGTAGCTGTGACAACAGTTCACTGTTGGCCATGGACTGTCCCTCCACAAACACACACATACACCCTTAGTTCCCCGCTGGCTGGGTCTGGAGCCAAGTTAACAAGAGTGATCCAAGAGCAGCCATTGGATTAGTTTGCACAGCAGCTGAATCACCCTACTGGGCTGAACTGGAAACAGGCAGCATCTCACTTCTCTTCCCTTCTGAACAGGATTCATCCTCCCTTTCTTCTGTGCCCAAAAGAATTCAACATCACTCCCCTGAGTGTCAGAGGAATTTGTTAGTTATTTAAAAGTACTTAAAGTTCTTACATTATTGTGTGTAGTGAATTTCTGCAACCTGGTTGTTTTGCTATGAGCCCAAAAAGGCCAGATGCAACAAAGTATGTTAGGAGGTTTTATTCCAGTGGTGCAGGAATGGGACGGAGCTGGTGGGAGACAAGAAAGAGACAGGGAGAAGATTGGGGGAAGGGAGAGAAGAGAAGGCAGATCTCTTCTTGGGGGCTCTTTATGCCATTCAGGTGAGCCCACAAGATGTGGGGGGTGGGAATTGGGAGGTATTGAAGGCAGGCCCCAGGGGATTGGTGCCTGAGATTGTCATAGATGATTGCCCAAGGATGACTGGTAAGTGGACGGGGTTGGAGGAGAGGCTGGGAGTTTAGGGGTGGGATTCTCAGGTGAAATGCCAGGTTACATCAGATTGGTGGACTGGTGCACCAGTACTAATTTCATGAGCTGTGAGGAGCAGGAAATGGTGTTGAGCCCAGGGTTGGATGTTTTAATACCTCTTACAATTCTGACATTGCATTTTGGATTCTGAATCACTTGAGCTCATTTTACTCATGATAACGATACACAAGCAAGAAAACAAAAGCACCTGAGCACCAAGAGCTCCACACACAAAAAAGCAAATATCTTCTAACACAGAGACCAAATCAAAGAATGAAACTTCTTTCCACACAGGGGTAGAAACAAAGGGTGGAAGAGGGACTCCAAGGCAAATCTGTGCACTACTAACCAGGGTTGCCTGCCACCAGGCAAATTCTGAACCCAATAACCAGGGCTGCATACCTCTGGGAAAATTCTGAGCCAATTAGCCAAGTCTGCATAGTTCCAAGCAAAATCTGAGCCCTTTAACAGACAAGGCTGCCAACCACTGGATGAAATTTGAATTTAGCTTTTCAATCCAAGACACAACCTTGGAAAATGCTGGGCAGACTCTATTAGCCTAAACATCTAAGTGAAAAGCTTGACACACTGATTGGTGGGGGTACATCACCGAATTTTATCTGATGTCTTTAGGTCCCTGGGTCCCTGTTTTAGGTACCAGTTCTCAGTGTTTATTAATCCCAGCAGATTTCGAAATGACTGAGGGTAAGACAACGCTGCTGTTAAACCATAAATACCACCAGAGACAAGGTGGTGAGGAATGTCCACTTCATTATGCACAAGTCACAAGTTTTAAAGGTCAAGGAAGGAGAGGGCAGGAAGGTATCTTGCAGTATCCCCACACCCATGAAAGATGCTGCAATTGGCTATAAGGCAATTCTATCTCCTGTGACCTTTTAATAATGTCAATGGTCACCATCCACTTGTTTTCCCCTTGAATTTCTAGTCCTCAAAGAGGCCAAATTCCACTTACACGGCAGGAAGCTGTGACTCAGGTCATAGGCAGGTAAGCTTGAAACAGTATTACCCAAAGATAATTAACTCTGACAGTTTTTACTTCCATGCCATTTTAGAATGCATGCGCTAATAGTATGTGTGAACATTTCTTTCTTCTACCCCCATGTGCATCTCATGATTGACGATTCTGCATATCTATATCCACAAAACCATTGTGATGCTCCCATATTAACTTCTCCCCACTTCTATTTGCCTGCATTTTTCATTCTTCAACCATCTTTAATCATACCCTTCCTTTCCCATTACATTACAATTATTCTATACTCAGATTATTGAACTTCCAAATCCATAAGCCAAAAAAATACTTTGAGCTAATGAGACCAGAGGACTACAAGATCTGAACTTAGTTTCTTTCCAGGATCAGTGGCCCCAGTAGTCTCTACCTCAGGGTGGATGATTACTCCATACATACCCGCTACCAAAATCATGAAAATGCACATGATTCATTTCGTGGGAATCAAAGAGACTAATGGAGAAGGCCAACGATACAAGTTTAAATAAACAGGATACAAGATGATAAAATGGTTACTATGTACCTAGATCTGAATTTGAACAGTCAGGACACAAACCAACAGCCATTTAGTATTGTTGCTATTGCACAGGAATAAAGACACAACATTTGTTATTCTAAATATGTGGTGTTATTGCAATTATCATATAATACTCCTACTACATACATTTGGAATCTTGACATTTACATGAGTAATTATTTTTATTCATGAGAAATACATCAACATGAAAATGCAATAATTCCGGTCAGTTTTGCTTTATTTTGATTTTTCAAACTCAAACCACACTGTATTGCTTCTTTGCATTTCTCTGATGTTTAGTGATCCTGAGCATGTTTTGCAAGTGTCTTTCAGCCATGTGTATCTCATCCTTTAAAAAATCGTGTTCATATTCTTTGCTCATTCTTAGTTGGATTACTTGTTTTAGTCTTTGGGGCTCCTGACACATTCTTGAAGTATATCAGAAGAACAAAGTTGTTTCTACTCAATTTCTTTTCTACACAACTTCTTATAGATCAGATTCTCAGTCATGGATTTTTTAGTGCATCCATTTCTGTGTAGACGGTCCGGATCCAATCCTAATCCAGAAGGGAATAGATACTAACATGTCTAAGTAAATTCCTCTTTCTGCTAGTCTTTTAAAAATGTGCCCACAGATATTCTGCTTTGTTTGAGGGGAACTTTGAGGCTCAATGTAGTGCTGACTTTGAACATGGAAGTAGAGTATGAAAGAGCATATTTAACCCGATCTTGCCTGACACACTTGGCTCTTTCCAAATGTGGTAACTTTTTCTGGTTATAAGCATTTTATACTATGTTTTGTGATATTAATTGTAAAACTGCTCTTCCTTTGAAGACATGGAACCTAGCATTTTTGCAAGGTATTTTAACTTATCTTTCAGAGGCATCTTACAAAAAACAAAACAAAAAAAAGACTTGGGAAACATTCTCTGACAATCATGCCCTGTACAACCATTGACATCCCTTTCTACTTCATTTGCAAAGTTCTCTCTTTCCTTGAATGCCGACGTTTCCTTCTCTAATTGAAGTGCCAGATCTCCATTACTGTGTTCTCCTGCTTCAGTTTCTCCACCTTTTTCATCCATTGTTTTTCTTCTTTGTGGTTCTACAAACGTAATTCCTTGTAAACAGTTGGTCTTTCTTCTGATGCTCAATATAGAGTTAGAAACTTGGGATTATAAAATAAATTGAAAGTATATCATACAGCAAAAATTGAAAACAATATTAGAAAGGGAAGAAGAACAGAATTGGGAGGGGGTGTGGTAGGTTATTAGGAAGCAAGCTGTATACTCTTAAAAGTATGTATGTCAAATACATGGATTTTTTATTTTCATATAAGTTAGTTGATACATCTCAAGTGAAAAGTTGCATATCGGTATATTGATTGGAGCGTGACTACACTCTGAGGAGAATCTAATGCTGACTCTGAAGTACTGAAGTCAAAGAATGAAGTAATTAACTAACCAAGAAACAAAAGTACAAATACCACCAAAAAGGAACCAATAACATTTGAAAATATAATCCCCAAACATCCCATTCTAAAATGATAGTAAATACATTCCATCTACACAAACGTCATCTAGAGTAGACTATGATTTGAAACAAAATAACTATGTACCTTTTTGTATTGGAATGTATGTCTGACAGTTCTAAGTTTGCATTTGCAATCTTGATAAATTGAAAGGTTTTGTACATGTGTTCTCTGTGATATTTACAGTCACTTTTCTAGTTTAATTTTGGAAACAATCTGAAATATAAGGGTAAATATTCCTTGGCAACCATTTCTCTTGCATTCCTGTTGGCATTGTCAATAACTTGAAATTTTCTTAAACTTTGTTTCCCATGGCAAGTGACTTACTTCTGTTTCACCTTGTTTTTCAGAAGAACTTCAGCAACGTAATGGTAACTATTCCCTAACAGTCTTTACTCCCATGACACTTCAGAATTACTGTTCTTTGGGTGTGTGTAAACATTTCCTCCTTCTTCCCCAATGTGCCTCTCATGATTCACTCTTCCCCCTAATGGCTACTGTCTCCCTCATACTACTGGGATTCTCCCACACTAACTTCTCTCCATTTACATTTTGTTCCGTTTTTCATCCTTCCACTTCCACCTTTCTTCAGCAATGCCCTTCCTTTCCCATTAATGCTGGTTTGTTTTATGCCTAGAATCTTGAAGTGTAATCCATAAAGCAAAGTAATGTGTTGATACTTGGGTGCTAATGTGACCAGAGGCCTAGAAGCACCTGAACTTGGTGTCTTTGCAGTATCGGTGGCCACAGTAGTCACTTCATGAGCATTCACATTATTCATTTGGTTTTAATCAAAGAAAGTAACGGAGAAGCCCAACAATAAAAACGTAAATAAACAGCATACAAGAAATTTTTAAATGGTAACTTTATACCTAGATCTGAATTTGAACAGCCAGGACACAAACCAACAGCCCTTAGGATTTTACCATGGCAGAGGAACAATGATAAAACCTTGTCATTCTCAACATATGGAGCTATTATACTTAGCATATACTACTATTTTTTTTAAGATTTTATTATTATTGGAAAGCCGGATATGCATATAGTACTCTTACTACATACATGTGGTATTTTGACATTTACATGACTGTTTAATTTTACTTTTCAGAGGAGCTTCAAAAGCAAGTCGGTATGTTTTTTCAGACTATTTCATTTTTTTCCTTCAAGTTTACTTGCTCAAACCACACTGTATTCCTTCTTTGCATTTCTCTGATGTTTAGTGATCCTGAGCATGTTTTGCAAGTGTCTTTCAGCCATGTGTATCTCATCCTTTAAAAACTCGTGTTCATATTCTTTGCTCATTCTTAGTTGGATTGCTTGTTTCAGTCTTTGAGGCCCCTGATACATTCTTGAAGTATATCAGAAGAACAAAGTTGTTTCTACTCAATTTCTTTTCTACACAACTTCTTATAGATCAGATTCTCAGTCATGGATTTTTAAATGCATCCATTTCTGTGTAGATGATCCGGATCCAATCCTAATCCAGAAGGGAATAGATACTAACATGTCTAAGTAAATTCCTCTTTCTGCTAGTCTTTTAAAAATGTGCCCACAGATATTCTGCTTTGTTTGAGGGGAACTTTGAGGCTCAATGTAGTGCTGACTTTGAACATGGAAGTAGAGTATGAAAGAGCATATTTAACCCGATCTTGCCTGACACACTTGGCTCTTTCCAAATGTGGTAACTTTTTCTGGTTATAAGCATTTTATAGTATGTTTTGTGATATTAATTGTAAAACTGCTCTTCCTTTGAAGACATGGAACCTAGCATTTTTGCAAGGTATTTTAACTTATCTTTCAGAGGCATCTTACAAAAAACAAAACAAAAAAAAGACTTGGGAAACATTCTCTGACAATCATGCCCTGTACAACCATTGACATCCCTTTCTACTTCATTTGCAAAGTTCTCTCTTTCCTTGAATGCCGACGTTTCCTTCTCTAATTGAAGTGCCAGATCTCCATTACTGTGTTCTCTTGTTTCAGTTTCTCCACCTTTTTCATCCATTGTTTTTCTTCTTTGTGGTTCTACAAACGTAATTCCTTGTAAACAGTTGGTCTTTCTTGTGATGTTCAATATAGAGTTAGAAACTTGGGATTATAAAATAAATTGAAAGTATATCATACAGCAAAAATTGAAAACAATATTAGAAAGGAAGAAGAACAGAATTGGGAGGGGGTGTGGTAGGTTATTAGGAAGCAAGCTGTATACTCTTAAAAGTATGTATGTCAAATACATGGATTTTTTATTTTCATATAAGTTAGTTGATACATCTCAAGTGAAAAGTTGCCTATCGGTATATTGATTGGAGCGTGACTACACTCTGAAGAGAATCTAATGCTGACTCTGAAGTACTGAAGTCAAAGAATGAAGTAATTAACTAACCAAGAAATAAAAGTACAAATACCACCAAAAAGGAACCAATAACAATTTGAAAATATAATCCCCAAACATCCCATTCTAAAATGATAGTAAATACATTCCATCTACACAAACATCATCTAGAGTAGACTATGATTTGAAACAAAATAACTATGTACCTTTTTGTATTGGAATGTATGTCTGACAGTTCTAAGTTTGCATTTGCAATCTTGATAAATTGAATGGTTTTGTACATGTGTTCTCTGTGATATTTACAGTCACTTTTCTAGTTTAATTTTGGAAACAATCTGAAATATAAGGGTAAATATTCCTTGGCAACCATTTCTCTTGCATTCCTGTTGGCATTGTCAATAACTTGAAATTTTCTTAAACTTTGTTTCCCATGGCAAGTGACTTACTTCTGTTTCACCTTGTTTTTCAGAAGAACTTCAGCAACGTAATGGTAACTATTCCCTAACAGTCTTTACTCCCATGACACTTCAGAATTACTGTTCTTTGGGTGTGTGTAAACATTTCCTCCTTCTTCCCCAATGTGCCTCTCATGATTCACTCTTCCCCCTAATGGCTACTGTCTCCCTCATACTACTGGGATTCTCCCACACTAACTTCTCTCCATTTACATTTTGTTCCGTTTTTCATCCTTCCACTTCCACCTTTCTTCAGCAATGCCCTTCCTTTCCCATTAATGCTGGTTTGTTTTATGCCTAGAATCTTGAAGTGTAATCCATAAAGCAAAGTAATGTGTTGATACTTGGGTGCTAATGTGACCAGAGGCCTAGAAGCACCTGAACTTGGTGTCTTTGCAGTATCGGTGGCCACAGTAGTCACTTCATGAGCATTCACATTATTCATTTGGTTTTAATCAAAGAAAGTAACGGAGAAGCCCAACAATAAAAACGTAAATAAACAGCATACAAGAAATTTTTAAATGGTAACTTTGTACCTAGATCTGAATTTGAACAGCCAGGACACAAACCAACAGCCCTTAGGATTTTACCATGGCAGAGGAACAATGATAAAACCTTGTCATTCTCAACATATGGAGCTATTATACTTAGCATATAGTACTCTTACTACATACATGTGGTATTTTGACATTTACATGACTGTTTAATTTTACTTTTCAGAGGAGCTTCAAAAGCAAGTCAGTATGTTTTTTCAGACTGTTTCGTTTTTTTTCCTTCAAGTTTACTTGCTCAAACCACACTGTATTCCTTCTTTGCATTTCTCTGATGTTTAGTGATCCTGAGCATGTTTTGCAAGTGTCTTTCAGCCATGTGTATCTCATCCTTAAAAAAATCGTGTTCATATTCTTTGCCCATTCTTAGTTGGATTGCTTGTTTCAGTCTTTGAGGCTCCTGATACATTCTTGAAGTATATCAGAAGAACAAAGTAGTTTCTACTCAATTTCTTTTCTACACACTTCTTTTTTTTATCATTAATTATTATGCATTATGTGACAGTTTCATAGGCTCTGGAAATCCCCCCACCCCTCCCCACGCCCCTCCCCCCTGGTGGATTCCTCCACCTTGATGCAGTATTACAGTTCAAATTCTATCAAGATTCTTTCCTTGCAAACATATACCAAGCATAGAGTCCAGCTACTTATTGTCCAGATGGGTTGAACAGTTTCTTGGGGAGACCATTTCTGGTCCAAAGTTAGAGCTGGTAGAATATCATCCCAGTCAATTAAGAGTCCCAATATAACATTAACAGCAATTTGTAACATTATGGAATTGACATGGTTTTGCGTAACCAGTATGTTAAAAAAAAAAAAAAAACAAAAAAACAAGTTCTTAACCACAACCTATGATTTGCTCATTGACATTTCAATTTTAGTTTGTACACAGGACCGGCTGCTATATACCTTAAAATGGCTATAAGGTACCATTCAGCTGTCTCGTGTCTATTTCATTTTAGTATTTAGCCATTTGTTGTATTGAAGTATAATTTTGCTGATCTTGGCAGATTTTAGGATAATCTAGACTGGCTTGTAACTCTAACAAGACATTTGTCAACAATTAAGGTGCAGAACATTTTTGGGGGGGGGTGTGCAGGAAAGTCCCCAACACCACGGTGAAGAGTGACTAATCTTTGTGTCCTACCCAGCGAGGCATGAGCCAATCCATGCCAGCTCTTTCCTGTCAGATTCCAAGCTCTACTTTTTGTTGTTTGTCTATTTATTTTAGGTTTTTTTAGTTTGTATGATTGTTTGTTTGCTATGAGGGGTTTTTGGAGCGATCCTGATGGTCATTGCAAGGGAGGGTGGGGGTCCAGAGGTGGAGCTAGGCTCGGACCAGAGAAAGCTCTCCTCCCTGGTCCCGAAGGACGTTTATTGTTCTTCTGTTTCTGCGGACCGCTCAGGACTTCTGGTTGTCTTTCCGATGACGTTGGTTTCTGTACGGTAGTGTTTGGACTTCTTCCATCCCTAGCAGGAGCTCCGGTTGGGGGTGGGTGACCTCAGAGTACTCGGCCTCCGAGGGCATCCAATTCCCTGTGGCCTCCTTGGCAGTTGGGATATAGTCCTTGTTGCTCATATTAATAGTTTGTGGTGAAGGTCTGGGAGTCTTCATGGTTGGGAGCCAGGCTTTCTCCTTGCCACCTGCTCCACCCTGGAGTGCCCTCCTGCTCCACGCACATGACCTCCTGTTAAGAGGTTGTCAGGATCACAACCGATTCCCCCCTCATGCATTGGTATAGTAGTTTTACTATTGTTTAGTGCCGCTTTGAGTCTGTTGTCTATGAATTACCAGATTTGATCATGATAGGCTATATTGTACTTTTTCCTCACTCTTTATATGGTCCTGAAAGGCTTCCCTGCACTCCCCCCGACCCATTACGGATTAACATAGCGTATTGAGGGTATAGTAGGTTTTACAGTTTTTCGATGTAGATCTTAAGTATTCTGACATTAATTGTTGGTTTATAGATTATATCGCATTATCTTATTGTATTGGATACAGGTTGTTAGAGATTGCAATAATATTACAATATACAGGTACTATCAGGTTGTCATCTTTTCATCTCAAATTAAGGCAAACATGTGGTATTTAACCTTTTGGGATTGGTTCATTTCTCTTAGCATGATGGATTCCAGTCGGGCCCATTTGTCCACAAAGAACTGCATTTCGTTTTTTTTAATAGCTGAGTAGTATCCATAGAGTAGATGAACCATAGCTTCCTTACCCAGTCTTCTATTGATGGGCATTTTGGCTGCTTCCAGGTTTTTGCGATTGTAGATTGTGCTGCTATGCACATAGGCGTGCATGTTGGTTTCTTGTGTAGGAGATGTTTTGGAGTGCTATTGCTGGATCATATGGCATGTTGATTTTGAGTTGTTTGAGTATTCGCCATACTGATTCCCATAGAGGCTGTACAAGTCTGCAGTCCCCCAGCAGTGGAGAAGGGTTCCCTTTTCCCCACATGCTTGCCAACAAGTGTTGGTGGTATTACGTGTGTGTGCTTTCCTTACTGGAGTTAGGTGGTACCTCAAGGTTGTCTGCATTTGGATTTCCCTCATTGCCAGGGAACTTGAGCATTTTTTCATATGCTTGTTTGCCATTTGGGTTTGTTCCTTTGTGAAATGTGTGCCCATTTCCCGTGCCCATTTCTTGAGTGGCTTGTTTGTTTTGACATTTTGGTTGTTTTGTAGCTCTTTGTATATTCTGGAAATCAGCCCTCTATCACCTATGTCGTGCGCAAAGATCTTCTCCCATTCTGTGGGCTGCTTTTTTAGTTTCTTGATTGTTTCTCTAGCTGTACAGAAGCTTCTTAGTTTGATGAGGTCCCAATTGTTTATTTTGGTCTCGATTTCTACTGCTTTTGGAGTCTTTTTTAGGAAGTTAGGGCCTACCCCTAAGTGTTGCAGTGTGTTTCCAACATTTTCTTCCAAAAGTTTGAAGGTTTCTGGATGTAGGTTTAGGTCTTTTATCCATTTAGATTTGATCTTAGTGTATGGTGAGAGATGTGGGTCTATCTTTTTGTTTCTGCAGGCTATCAACCAGTTGTCCCAACAGCATTTATTGAAGAGACCTTCCCATTTGCCTGGATTGTTGTCTGTCTTTTTGTCAAAGATTAATTGTCTGTATCTATGTTAATTCCCTTCTGGTGTTTCTATTCTGCTCCATTGATCTTCCTCTCTATCTTTGTGCCAGTACCACGCTGTTTTGATAACCACTGCCCTATAGTATGTCCAGAGGTCTGGAACTGTGATTCCCCCTGCTAACTTCCTGTTCTTCAGGATGGTTGTAGCTATCCGTGGTTTTTACGTATTTCCAGATGAACTTTTGGATCATTGTTTCCAGTTCCATGAAGAATGTTTTGGGCAGTTTGATTGGAATTGCGTTGAATGTATATATCGCCTTTGGCAATATAGACATTTTAATGATATTGAGTTTACCTATCCAGGAGCATGGGATGTTACTCCATCTTTTGAGGTCTTCTTCAATTTCTTTTTTAAGTGGTTTGTAGTTTTCCTCAAATAGGTCTCCTACATTTTTGGTTAGGTTTATTCCCAGATACTTCATACTTTTCTCTGTTATTTTGAATGGTATTTTGCTGGTTAGATCTTTTTCCAACTTGGGGCTGTTTGCATACACTATGGCTGTTCATTTTTGTTCATTAATTTTGTACCCTGCCACACTACCAAACTCTCGTATAAGTTCTAGGAGTCTCTGTGTTGAGCCTCTTAGCTCTTCTATATAAAGAATCATGTCATCTGCGTATAGTGAAAGTTTGACTTCTTCATTTCCAATTTGGATTCCTTTGATTTCTTTTTCTTGTCTTATGGCCTCAGCAAGTACCTCTAGGACTATGTTGAATAGCAGTGGAGAAAGTGGACTTCCCTGTCTTGTTCCAGATCTTAGTGAGAAGGGTTCCAGTTTTTCTCCATTCAGTATGATTCTGGCGTTGGGTTTTTCATATATTGCTTTGATTATGTTGTGGATTTTTTCATCTATGCCTACTTTGGTTAGGGATTTTAGCAGGAAGTGGTGTTAGATTTTGTCAAAAGCTTTTTCTGCATCTATTGATACTATCATGTGATTCTTGTTTTTCAATTTTTGGATGTGGTGTATCACATTTATGGATTTCCTTATGTTGAACCACCTCTGCATTCCAGGGATGAATCCTACTTGAATCCGGATGAATGATCTGTTGGATGACTTTTTGAATTCTATTGGCTAGGATTTTGTTGAGTATCTTAGCATCAATGTTCATCAGAGAGATAGGTCTGTAGTTTTCTTTCTCTGTAGGATCTCTGTCTGGTTTTGGGATTAAGGTAATGTTGGCGTCATAGAATGAGTTTGGAAGGGTTGCTTCCTTTTCTATTGTATTGAAGCGTTTGTAGAGGATTGGGGTTAGTTCTGTTCGGAATGTTTTGTAGAATTCTGTAGTGAAGCCGTCTGGGCCTGGGCTTTTCTTTGTTGGGAGGTCTTTAATCACTGATTCAATTTCTGCTTCAGTTATGGGCTTGTTCAGTTCGTTTGTTGCCTCTGGGCTAAGTTTTGGCAGGTTGTATAAATCTAAGAACTTTTCCATTTCTTGGTGGTCTTCTGATTTGTTGGAGTACAGTGCTTTGTAGTAATTTCTAATTATGTTCTTAATGTCTGTTGTTATGTTGCCTTTTTCATCTTTGATGCTGTCAATTCTTGCTTTCTCTTGTTTTTTCTTTGTCGGTTGGGCCAGCGGGGTGTCTATTTTGTTTATCTTCTCAAAAAACCAGCTTTTTGATTCATTGATTTTGTGTATGGTTTTATTTATTTCTATATGGTTGATTTCCTCCCTTGTTTTGATGATTTCTTGTTTCTTGTTGTGTGTGGGGCTCATCTGCTGTTGCTTCTCCAATTCCTGGAGGTGTGTGGTTAGTTCCTGTATTTGGCGCCTCGCTTGGGCCTTGACATGAGCTCCAATTGCGATGAATTTACCCCGTAGCACTGCTTTGGCTGTGTCCCACAAGCTTTGGAATGTTGTGTCAGAGTTTTCATTGGTTTTCATAAATTTTTTGATCTCATCTTTAATTTCTTCTCTGACCCATTGTTCGTTCAATAGCATATTATTTAACCTCCAAGAGTTTCTGTATTTCCTTGGGCATTTTGACTTACTGATTTCCAGTTTCATTCCATGGTGGTCTGAGAGGGTACATGGTATGATTCCTATCTTTTTGAAGTTACTTAGATTTGCTTTGTGTCCTATCATGTGGTCGATCCTGGAGAAGGTGCCATGTACTGCTGAAAAAAATGTATAATCTGTGGCCTTAGGATAAAAAGTTCTATAGATGTCTGCTAAGTCCAGTTGTTCTATTGTTTGTATGAGCTCTGTTGTTTCTTTGTTGAGTTTTTGTTTTGTTGATCTATTGTTGTTAGTGTGGTGTTAAGATCACCCACTACTATTGTGTGCATATCTATGTCTCCCCTTAAGTCTGTAAGTAATTGCTTCACGTAGCTAGACGCATTGGGATTTGGTGCATATATGTTCACGATGGTAATTGCTTCATGACGGATCAATCCTTTCACCAATATATAATGTCCTTCTCTGTTCTTTTTGATGTCTGTAAGCTTGAAGTCTATATCATCTGAAATTAGGACAGCTACCCCAGCCTTTTTTTCTCATCCATTGGCGTGAAATATCTGTTTCCATCCCTTCACTTTAAATTTCTTAGAGGCTTTTCTGGTTAGATGTGTCTCTTGTAGGCAACAGATAGTTGGATCTTGTTTGATGATCCATTCCGTTAATCTGTGCCTTTTGATTGGAGAGTTTAGACCATTTGTGTTAAGAGTCAATATTGAGATGCTGCGATTTTGCCCTGCCATACCTATGTGTCTTTGTGGGTGTTGGTAACTGTGTAATTACCCCTCCTTGTGTAGACTTTAGTGGGGAGAACTTCATGTTTGCCATCTTTGCTTGTGGTTTGCTCCTGTTTTTTCTGGATTTAGCACATTTCTAAGGAGATTTTGAAGAGTTGGTTTTGTGCTGGCATATTCTTCAAGTTTCTCTTTGCTATGGAAGTATCTGATTTCGTTCTTGAATATAAATGAGATCTTTGCTGGGTACATTAATCTTGGTTGACAGTTGTTCTGTTTCAGGATTTGGAAGATCTTTGTCCATTCTCTCCTTGCTTGTAGGGTCTCTTCAGAGAAGTCAGCAGTGATTCTGATTGGTTTTCCCCTATATGTGATCTTTTCTCTGCTTCGTACTTGTCTCAGGACTCTTTCCTTGTCCTCATTGGAGTGGAACTTGAGCACCATGTGTCTGGGTGAGGATCTCTTTGGATCATATCTATTGGGAGTTCTCTCTCCATCCTGGATTTGGGCTGGGTTCATGTTCCAAGTGTTTTGGAAGTTTTCCTGTATAATTTCGTTGAGCACCGTTTGCATTCCTGATTCTCTTTCTGCTCCTTCGGGAAGTTCCATAATTCTGATATTAGATTTTCTTAGGTTGTCTTTCATCTCCTGAATGGTCTTATTGGCTTTGTTCAGGTTTGTTTCTAGCTGTTTAATGAGCTGAGTGTGTTCATTTGTGTGTCTTCAGTTTCAGAGATCCTCTCTTCTGCTGTATTTATTCTGTTAGTTAGGCTCTCAAGTTTGTGCTCTAAGTCAAGGATTTTGTTTTTGACTTGCTGTATTTCTGTGAGTATGTGGTTCTTGAATTCCTTGAAGTCTTCCCAGTTCTTCTCATTGTCTCTGACAGTTTTAACATTATTTTTTTGAATTCCTTGTCTGGTAGAGCTTCCATGTCTTCTCGTATCTCCGAAATAGATATTGGCTTTTGGTCTTTTTTTGGTGGGGTACTGGCTCTCTCGTCCGGATCATTGCCTTTTCTGAAGTTTCTTCTCATTGTGTTATTGTTTCTTGTTGATTTCAGGGATGTATTCTCTGATTTGTTTATCTACAGTTTCTGGTCTTTGTGCAACAGTTTGGGGTAGGTGTGAGTTCGCTGCTTCCTTTAGGTTTACTTTTGAAGGAGAATTTCTTTGAGTTCTACTGGAGACGTTTGGTGAGGGGGGATAGCTATATCAACCCTTGAATGTCTATAACCCTCTGTAGCTTGGTTTCTCTAAGGTCTGTTGGTTAGACCTTTCGTCCTGTGTGCGTCTTCAGGGGTAGGGCTTAGTAGCAGCACTTTGTAGCTTCAGGGCTCCTTGTCTGTAGTTTTGGGGCAGATTTGGAAGACCCCTAGCGCCCCTCAGGCCTGTGGGGGAGTATGTGTCAGGCCGTCGGAAGCTCTAGCTATGTGTATCTAAGCCACTGTTTCAGGGCCTGCAGTTGTGGAGCTGCCCAACCCTGGCCTAATATGAAACTCAGATGCTGGTGTGCTGAGGGGCTTGCCCAGAGGGATTCCTCAGAGGAAATGAAGCTGCACTTCCCGCCTCTGGTGCCTGCCTCTGTGGGGCCACAGGCATTCAGCAGTGAGAAGCTGTGCTGGCTTGCACCCCAGATGCTGTTGTTGTTCTGGTGTAGCTTTCCTAGGGGGATCCCTCAGAGGAACTGAAGCAGCACTCCCTACCACAGGCGCTCGCCGCTGGTGCCCGCCTCTGTGGGGCCACGGGCTTTCAGCAGTGAGATGCTATGCTGGCGCACCCCAGAAGTTGTTGTGCTATGTGGTCTGCCCAGCGATTTCCAGTGGAGAAAGTTAAGCTGCGCAAGTCTCCTGCACCTTACCATTGGGGGACCTGTAGGAGCTCTACGCCCTAGGTCCCACACAAGTTGGAGCGTTCAGTTCTCGCACAGCCTCAGACTGGGAGAATTCTGGGGGACAGGGGGCACTGAGCAGGGACAGTCTCAGTATAGTTCTCTCAGGGAGCGAAAAGCCCGAAAATCGGGGGGGGGGGTTTCACCTCTGGCGCACTCCAACTCTCTGGGTTCCTGTGCATCCCTGCACCACAAAGCCGCCAAGCTAGGTGCCTCCAGGGGCCCGTGTTGCTCAGAATGCCAAGCAGTCTCACAGCTTTGGTTGCTGGAAGTTCCACCAGGAGGGGAGGGGTCGCTGCTACTGGTGGGGGCCTTCACAAAAGGCAACCCGTCCTGCTGTCTCCAGCTGCCCTGGGTCCTCTGGGCTTCCCGCTGATGCGCCCCGATCCCGGGATGACTCACCACGTTTTAACCGGGTCTTTGTGTTTCCTGCATTCCTTCTCTGGATTTCTTCTGAATTATGTGTTTCTTCTTGGATGCTCGATGTCCAGGGAGGTTCTGGCACTCCTTCCTGTGGTTCTTCAGTCCGCAGATCTCTCTCCAGCCGCGCCCTGTCTCTCCTTCAGCGCTTCCCTTTCTATGCCCGTCCTCCCAGGTTGGCCATCTTTTTTCCCTCACCTACACAACTTCTTATAGATCAGATTCTCAGTCATGGATTTTTTAGTGCATCCATTTCTGTGTAGACGGTCCGGATCCAATCCTAATCCAGAAGGGAATAGATACTAACATGTCTAAGTAAATTCCTCTTTCTGCTAGTCTTTTAAAAATGTGCCCACAGATATTCTGCTTTGTTTGAGGGGAACTTTGAGGCTCAATGTAGTGCTGACTTTGAACATGGAAGTAGAGTATGAAAGAGCATATTTAACCCGATCTTGCCTGACACACTTGGCTCTTTCCAAATGTGGTAACTTTTTCTGGTTATAAGCATTTTATACTATGTTTTGTGATATTAATTGTAAAACTGCTCTTCCTTTGAAGACATGGAACCTAGCATTTTTGCAAGGTATTTTAACTTATCTTTCAGAGGCATATTACAAAAAACAAAACAAAAAAAAGACTTGGGAAACATTCTCTGACAATCATGCCCTGTACAACCATTGACATTCCTTTCTACTTCATTTGCAAAGTTCTCTCTTTCCTTGAATGCCGACGTTTCCTTCTCTAATTGAAGTGCCAGATCTCCATTACTGTGTTCTCTTGCTTCAGTTTCTCCACCTTTTTCATCCATTGTTTTTCTTCTTTGTGGTTCTACAAACGTAATTCCTTGTAAACAGTTGGTCTTTCTTCTGATGCTCAATATAGAGTTAGAAACTGGGGATTATAAAATAAATTGAAAGTATATCATACAGCAAAAATTGAAAACAATATTAGAAAGGGAAGAAGAACAGAATTGGGAGGGGGTGTGGTAGGTTGTTAGGAAACAAGCTTTATGTACTTAAAAGTATGTATGACACAAAGATTAGTTACTCCTCACTAGGTTATTGAAGACTTTCTGCACACCCCTCCTAAAACTGTTCTGCACCTCAACTGTTGACATATGCCTTGTTAGTGTTATAAGCCAGTTTAGACTATCCTAAAAAACCTGCAAATTTCAGCAAAATTATACTTCAATACTATAAACTGCTAAACCCTAAAATGAAAATAAACATGAGACAGCTGAATAGTACCTTGTAGCCATTTTAAGGTGTATAGCAGCCGGTTCTGTGTATAAATTAAATTTCAAATGTCAATGAAGTATTCACAGGATGTGGTTAAGCAATTGCATTTTTTAACATATTAGTTACTTAATACCACATCAATTAATTCCATAATGTTATAAATTTTGGTTGATGTGGAGTTGGGACTTTTAATTGATCTTGATGATATTCTGCCAGCTCTACCTTCAGAGCAAAGATGGTCTCGCCAAAAAACCGTTGAGTTTACCTGGACAATAAGATGCTGGACTTTATGCTTGGTATATGCATGCAAAGAAAGAATCTTGACTTAATTTGAACTGTAATACTACAAGAAGATGGAGGAATCTTGGGGGGAGGGTACGCGGAGGGGTTGGGGGAATCCCAGAGCCTATGAAACTGTGTCACATAATGCAACGTAATTAATAATGAAAATGTATGTATGTCAAATACATGGATTTTTTATTTTTATATAAGTTAGTTGATACATCTCAAGTGAAAAGTTGCATATCGGTATATTGATAGGAGCGTGACTACACTCTGAAGAGAATCTAATGCTGACTCTGAAGTACTGAAGTCAAAGAATGAAGTAATTAACTAACCAAGAAATAAAAGTACAAATACCACCAAAAAGGAACCAATAACAATTTGAAAATATAATCCCCAAACATCCCATTCTAAAATGATAGTAAATACATTCCATCTACACAAACATCATCTAGAGTAGACTATGATTTAAAACAAAATAGCTATGTACCTTTTTGTATTGGAATGTATGTCTGACAGTTCTAAGTTTGCATTTGCAATCTTGATAAATTGAATGATTTTGTACATGTGTTCTCTGTGATATTTACAGTCACTTTTCTAGCTTAATTTTGGAAACAATCTGAAATATAAGAGTAAATATTCCCTGGCAACCATTTCTCTTGCATTCCTGTTGGCATTGTCAATAACTTGAAATTTTCTTAAACTTTGTTTCCCATGGCAAGTGACTTACTTCTGTTTCACCTTGTTTTTCAGAAAAACTTCAGCAACGTAATGGTAACTATTCCCTAACAGTCTTTACTCCCATGACACTTCAGAATTACTGTTCTTTGGGTGTGTGTAAACATTTCCTCCTTCTTCCCCAATGTGCCTCTCATGATTCACTCTTCCCCCTAATGGCTACTGTCTCCCTCATACTACTGGGATTCTCCCACACTAACTTCACTCCATTTACATTCTGTTCCGTTTTTCATCCTTCCACTTCCACCTTTCTTCAGCAATGCCCTTCCTTTCCCATTAATGCTGGTTTGTTTTATGCCTAGAATCTTGAAGTGCAATCCATAAAACAAAGTAATGTGTTGATATGATACTTGGGTGTTAATGTGACCAGAGGCCTAGAAGCACCTGAACTTGGTGTCTTTTCAGGATCAGTGTTCCCAGTAGTCTCTACCACATGTTGTATGATGGTTCCATACATAATTGCAACCATGATCATGAGAATGTACAGTATTCCTTTGGTGGCAATCACAAAGAGTATTGGACAAGTCCTACCATAAAAGTTTAAATGCATGTTTAAAAAAGTACTTTAAATGCAATCAAGACCAATAATTTTCCTTTTTGTTCCAAAGCAATTTTTTTTCTTCTGATTTGCTTCTCCATCACATATTTCTTTTTAATATGCTCGTGTGTATGAATATGTACCTGTATTATAACCTGAGATTCTCTACACGACTTTCCATAACAAGAAATTTTCCACCTGATCCTCAAATGCACTTCAGAGAAGTGATGGTAATTACTCACTACCATTACCTCATTATAAATTAAGATGACTGGGCCCGGCACAGTGGCCTAGTGGCTAAAGTCCTCGCCTTGAATGCCCCGGGATCCCATATGGGCACTGATTCTGATCCTGGCAGCTCCACTTCCCATCCAACTCCATGCTTGTGGCCTGGGAAAGCAGTCGAGGACGGCCCAAAGCTTTGGGACCCTGCACCTGCATGGCAGAACTGAAAGAGGTTCCTGGTTCCTGGCTTCGGATTGGCGCAGCACCAGCTGTTGCGCTCATTTGGGAAGTGAATCATCAGACGGAAGATCTTCCTCTCTGTCTCTCCTCCTCTCTGTATATCTGACTTTGTAATAAAATAAATAAATCTTTAAAAAAATAAATAAATTGAAATGACTGATTTAGGGCTGTCTTTACTTTCCAGTTTTTTCCCCCTTACTATCATTCTTAAATTTTTATACTTCATGTATCCACTCTGCTCTTGTTGCTCCCAAGTCGTCTTCCTTTATGTGTGTGTGTGTTATGTTTGTTTCCCATATTATTTTCTGTACATTAATTTTTCCTATGCTTTATCATTTTCCCCAGCCATGTCCTTTCTTTGCTATAAAAGTTGTATCATCTATATTTCAAAAGTTTGTGACTTCCATTAAGATTTCAATGATATATTGTGTATTAGTTAAATAGGCCTGTATTGCCACTCAATGTAAATAATTTCTTGAAAACTTTGGTGTTTTAGGATTTTTCCAGGTATTCTAAGTATAAATGTCCATTAATATTGGACATGTCGGAGCTTTGTAATTCCTAATGCATAAGAGAAATATTCAAATTTGTCAAAGATGACTGTATAGTTTATATAATGTTTTGTTTTGACTTAATTAAATATGCAAGTTTTATACCTGGAATGGATTTCACATATAAGAGCCCTGTTATTTTTTTCCATCAGAAAAATTATGCATGACTCATTTCATTTCTGGAAGACTATATTCTTCCTTCATGGGGAAAAATTTCTGAAGATTCATAACACACAGTGAAATAAAAAGGGACATATGTTAAGTTAGCAAAATTTAGTTTTTAAAAATCAATATAAAGATTTATTTTTATTCATATGTATGTGCATATCAATATACAGGAAATAAACATACTTAAAGTATTAAAATATGCAGAAACCACTCAGAAACAACCTTTTAAAAAAACCTAAGTATCAGAGCCATTGAGAGGGCCAAGCGAGATAAGCTGACTGTGCACTGGAATCCCACACGGGTGCCACTCTGTGTTTGCAAGATATGATTTAGTTCCAGATCCCTGTTTCTGGCTTGGGAAGGCCGTATATATGGCTCATGTCCTTGAATATTGGCACCCATGGGAGAGACTCAAAAAAAATGCTCCTGATGGTGGTTCTTTGATTCGGGTGTCAACTTGAGCCATTGTGTGAGCTTGAGCTATAATAGGGTGGAAAACGACTCGATATATAATTTCTATTTTGATAGTGAGAACCTACACTATTTATTTGGTGGGAATCAAAGACAGCATTGTTACAGATTTCTATCAATTTAATCTTAAATACAAGACACACAAAAAAGATTTTTCAATGCTAATCTTCTACCTAGATCTGAAGGAAAACAGCCAGGACTCAAAGGAACACCCATACACAATTTTTAGTATCTCACATATGAAATATTGCCTTTCTCATTCTCAACATGACTTTCCATTACACGTAATACTTAATGCTCTGATAACATCCATGTGTCATTTTGACATTTACATGACTGATAATTTTATTTTTCAGAAATACTTCAACATGAAAATGATAATTATTCCGGTAAGTTATACTTGGTTTTGATTTTTTCATACTCAAACCACACTGTATTGCTTCTTTGCATTTCTCTGATGTTTAGTGATCCTGAGCATGTTTTGCAAGTGTCTTTCAGCCATGTGTATCCCATCCTTTAAAAAATCGTGTTCATGGGCCCGGCGGCGAGGCAGAGCAGCTAAAGGCCTCGCCTTGAAAGCCCTGGGATTCCATATGGGCGCCGGTTCTAATCCCGGAAGCTCCACTTCCCATCCAGCTCCCTGCTTGGGGCCTGGGAAAGCAGTCGAGGATGGCCCAAAGTTTTGGGACCCTGCACCCGCGTGGGAAACCTGGAAGAGGTTCCTGGTTCGTGGCATAGGATTGGTGCCCACCGGCCTGTTGCGGCTCACTTGGGGAGTGAAACATTGGATGGAAGATCTTCCTCTCTGTCTCTCCTCCTCTCTGTATATCCGCCTTTCCAATAATAATAAAATCTTTAAAAAAAAAAATCGTGTTCATATGCTTTGCCCATTCTTAGTTGGATTACTTGTTTTAGTCTTTGGGGCCCCTGATACATTCTTGAAGTATATCAGAAGAACAAAGTTGTTTCTACTCAATTTCTTTTCTACACAACTTCTTATAGATCAGATTCTCAGTCATGGATTTTTTAGTGCATCCATTTCTGTGTAGATGATCCGGATCCAATCCTAATCCAGAAGGGAATAGATACTAACATGTCTAAGTAAATTCCTCTTTCTGCTAGTCTTTTAAAAATGTGCCCACAGATATTCTGCTTTGTTTGAGGGGAACTTTGAGGCTCAATGTAGTGCTGACTTTGAACATGGAAGTAGAGTATGAAAGAGCATATTTAACCCGATCTTGCCTGACACACTTGGCTCTTTCCAAATGTGGTAACTTTTTCTGGTTATAAGCATTTTATAGTATGTTTTGTGATATTAATTGTAAAACTGCTCTTCCTTTGAAGACATGGAACCTAGCATTTTTGCAAGGTATTTTAACTTATCTTTCAGAGGCATCTTACAAAAAACAAAAAAAAAAAGACTTGGGAAACATTCTCTGACAATCATGCCCTGTACAACCATTGACATCCCTTTCTACTTCATTTGCAAAGTTCTCTCTTTCCTTGAATGCCGACGTTTCCTTCTCTAATTGAAGTGCCAGATCTCCATTACTGTGTTCTCTTGCTTCAGTTTCTCCACCTTTTTCATCCATTGTTTTTCTTCTTTGTGGTTCTACAAACGTAATTCCTTGTAAACAGTTGGTCTTTCTTCTGATGCTCAATATAGAGTTAGAAACTTGGGATTATAAAATAAATTGAAAG
The DNA here is from genome assembly GCF_030435755.1 of Ochotona princeps. Lineage (NCBI taxonomy): Eukaryota > Metazoa > Chordata > Mammalia > Lagomorpha > Ochotonidae > Ochotona > Ochotona princeps. Next base: position 114,740,749 of record NC_080832.1, read on the forward strand.
TATATCATACAGCAAAAATTGAAAACAATATTAGAAAGGAAGAAGAACAGAATTGGGAGGGGGTGTGGTAGGTTATTAGGAAGCAAGCTGTATACTCTTAAAAGTATGTATGTCAAATACATGGATTTTTTATTTTCATATAAGTTAGTTGATACATCTCAAGTGAAAAGTTGCATATCGGTATATTGATTGGAGCGTGACTACACTCTGAGGAGAATCTAATGCTGACTCTGAAGTACTGAAGTCAAAGAATGAAGTAATTAACTAACCAAGAAATAAAAGTACAAATACCACCAAAAAGGAACCAATAACAATTTGAAAATATAATCCCCAAACATCCCATTCTAAAATGATAGTAAATACATTCCATCTACACAAACGTCATCTAGAGTAGACTATGATTTGAAACAAAATAACTATGTACCTTTTTGTATTGGAATGTATGTCTGACAGTTCTAAGTTTGCATTTGCAATCTTGATAAATTGAATGATTTTGTACATGTGTTCTCTGTGATATTTACAGTCACTTTTCTAGCTTAATTTTGGAAACAATCTGAAATATAAGAGTAAATATTCCTTGGCAACCATTTCTCTTGCATTCCTGTTGGCATTGTCAATAACTTGAAATTTTCTTAAACTTTGTTTCCCATGGCAAGTGACTTACTTCTGTTTCACCTTGTTTTTCAGAAGAACTTCAGCAACGTAATGGTAACTATTCCCTAACAGTCTTTACTCCCATGACACTTCAGAATTACTGTTCTTTGGGTGTGTGTAAACATTTCCTCCTTCTTCCCCAATGTGCCTCTCATGATTCACTCTTCCCCCTAATGGCTACTGTCTCCCTCATACTACTGGGATTCTCCCACACTAACTTCACTCCATTTACATTTTGTTCCATTTTTCATCCTTCCACTTCCACCTTTCTTCAGCAATGCCCTTCCTTTCCCATTAATGCTGGTTTGTTTTATGCCTAGAATCTTGAAGTGTAATCCATAAAGCAAAGTAATGTGTTGATATGATACTTGGGTGTTAATGTGACCAGAGGCCTAGAAGCACCTGAACTTGGTGTCTTTTCAGGATCAGTGTTCCCAGTAGTCTCTACCACATGTTGTATGATGGTTCCATACGTAATTGCAACCATGATCATGAGAATGTACAGTATTCATTTTGGTAATAATCTTAGACTGTGTTAGGGAATTTCCACAATAAAAGCTTAAATACACAGAACATAAAAAAATTTATATTCTAACTATTAAGACTATAGTTTCTCCTTTTCTTAAATGTAAATCTTATTTTTTCCTGTTTATATTCTTTATATTGTATTGCTTTTCCACCCCTGATGCATGTATGTTTGTGTACCTGTTTCATTAGTTGGTATTATCTTCACCTTGCTTTCCATAATAGGAGTTTTTCTACCTTATCATCCTATAATCTTCACAGGAATGATATCCTTATTTTCGAATTGGCTCTTTTCTCTAAGTATTATGGTCTCTTGTTGAGCTTTTTTTCATGTTAAGATGGAATTTCTTTCTTTTCATAGCTGTGAACTATTCTATGGATTAAATACACCAAGGTCTCCTCATCCATTCATCTTTCAGTGGACAGTTAGGTTGTTTCTTTGCTCTTATGATTTTTGATTGTGTTGCCATGAATATAGGGGTGCAATTTGCCTTTTCATTTCTCAGATCTTTTGGACATATTCCCAGTAATAGAATTGAGGATTCATATGAATAATGAATTTTCAGTTGCTTGAATACTTTCCTTACCAACCTCCGTTGTGGCTGTACCAGTTTGCATTCCCACCAGCAGTGGCATCTCCAATTTTAATTGGTTGTTTCCTATAACACTCAGTTCTAATATGGCTAAGGGGTTATTTTGCTTGTGTTCTTAAACAATCGTTCCTTCTTGTTTGATGTCGCAGTTTCTTTCGGTGTCAAACCTAATTGTTTTTGTTGTGCATTTTGCCTTTTTATGATTCCTAGTCATTTGCATCTTTTTCAATCAGTTCTTCTCTTTCATTAATTGATCATCCGTAAGAGTCAGATTGCTTGTAAACACATGAGATTGTAAATGGCCCTTTCTACACTGTTTTTGCTACATCTCATGGATAATAATGTTCTAGTTTTTGTTGTAGTTTCTTCAGCGCCATATGGCTCATGCAGTAGCACCAAGATTTATAAGAAGGTTTTTGATTTTATTTGTCATCACTCTAGCAATGTATTGGAATTTTTGCTTCATGTTCTTTAGCTTCATGTTGATACAAATTTACTGTTTTTCTCCCTGTTATGTGCTGTGTTTACTTGCTCTGTATTTACAAGAATGTATAATGGAAATGTAGCAAAGATTAGCATGTTTAGATGTGGAGACAGAGTGTAGCATGTCTCTCTGTATCCAGACCACAAATAGACACCCAGTGAAACAATTGAAAATATCCTGACAGTAGGATGCTAGACTATTCCACATTGTCCATGCATACAATGTTGGGAAACACTTCAATAATAGCATCATGAACTATGGCTGTTCATGAAGGACCACCCATTGTAATATTAGAGAGGGAATCAATGGGGGTGGGGAGGCAACTTGGGGAGTTGAACGGGAAACCCCAGAGCCTATGCAATTGTATCATGAAACAATAATAAAAAAATCAAAAAAGAAATAAACAAAATTGAATCTAAAGATAGAAAAGGTCACTGAAATAAAGAGCTGGATTTTTTTAAGGAATTAATAAAACTAGTGACTCTTGAGCCAACTGATTCAAAAAGTTTTATGGATGTGGAGAAGACACAATTTAACTAAATAAGAGATGAAAAGATATAATTCTGAAGATATAATTGATACCATGGAAATTTTTTTAAAAACAGGAGTTTCTACAAATATCTGTATTCCAGTTAATTAGAAAAATCTAGAAGAAATATGCAGATTTATGAACACATAAAATCTATGAAAATTGCATCAGAGAAAATTGAGATGTAGAAAAACTAAATAGAGTAACTAAAAATGGAAATTGAATCAGTGATAAAGACCCTCCCAAAAAGAAAAACCTGGGACAGGATGGCTTTATTGCTGAATTCTACCAAACTTTCATAACGAATAATTTCAATTCTTCTCAAACCTTTTGAAACAACAGACTTGAAAGGGAATCCTTCCAAACTCCTTTGAGATTAGCATCAAATTAGTCCCAAAGCAAGAAAAGGATGAAAGAAAGAAAATGAACTATAAACCAATATTCCTCATGCACACAGATGCAAAATTTCTCAGCAAATTACCTGCTGGATGAAATTAACAGCACATCAAATATGGACTAACTTGGTTATCCCTGCTGTGCAGGTATGGTTCAACATACATGAATCAATAAATGTAATACATATACCAATGAGATGAAGAATAGGAAACATGATTTTCTCAATGGATTCAGAAAAACCATTTGATAAAAATACAACATCTTTTTATGGTAAAAATCTCAAATGCAGTATGTATAGAAGACACATTTTTTTCAACACAATCAAGGCAATTGAAAAATTATTAATGTCAAAACTGTTGCACCAAATTAAATTTGTATTTTTGTTCAATTTTATAAAAGATTTATGAAGCACATTTGTGTTTAACTTTCATTTCTTTGCACATTAGATAACATTCTTCTAATAAAAGCTTTCAGTTGGAATAATTTAGAGTTTTTTTCATCTCTGGTGGAATAAATAGGGCTTGTCAAATTTTTCAAATATTTATTCTTTGCAATGTTAACAAATTTTATCTAATGAATACATGTTCATGCACTTTGTTTCAGCTAGGAGGAAGGCTCAATATAAGTCTGGTAAGTAATTATTATCAGAACTATAATTCTTGTGTCTATAATAGAATTAGTCCATATCAGATTCCTTTAGCAATCATAGGATGTATGGCAACATATTTTCTCTCAGCTACAAGTAGGCTCAGTTTGTGTTCAGTGAGTCATCGTTCTCTCTCACACAGCTCCATGTTACTGTCTCTTGTCGATTAACCCCCTATCTTCTATAATAAATTAATTAGAATGGAGCAATGAAACAAATTGTCTAACTGGTGAACAAATGTTATGGGCATTACCGTTTCAAGATTAAATACCCTTTCTCAATATAATCTTAAAGTGTTTCAAAATTTAGGAGTGGAATGTTTTATTAATTTTTTATGATCTTGATCTTACTGATTTAAGAATACTTTTAAATTTTAAAACAAAAATCATAAAGCCATACAGTTTCCATATATGCCATACTCACTTTCCCCTATTAGCATTGTATTATAGAATGATACATTGTCACATTTAATAAGCCACAACCAACTTCACTATTACTAACACCTCATGTTAGTATTTGTGGAAATCAGTGATCCAGACCCAGTTCATCCTATTTTTTAAAACAATTTCCTGTATTTTTCTCAAATCCTGGTAGTCACTATTTACTGACTATATTGAGATGTTTGTCGTTATTTTGTTGGTTTAGCTTCCAGATATGGTGAAAGATATGCAATAGTTGTATAGTTGTCTTTCAGTATCTGGATTATTTAATTTATTATAATGTCCTCCAGTTCCATCTATTTTAATGGAAATTATAGTATTTCATTTGTTTGTGATGGAATAATATTCCATTACCCTGAGTGTGTGTGTGCGTGTAGACATACAGTTTTGTGCACTCATTCATCTGATGGTGGACAATTGATGGACTCCTTACCTGTTATTATAAATAGTGCCACAACAAACCAGTGGAGCATACATCTCCTTTCTAATATGAATATGGAAAATATGTCAGAAACTGAAAAAATTCAGCACTACCAACAAAAAGAACAATCCAATCAAGAAACAGGCAGAAGAGCTGAACAGACAGTTCTCAACAAAAAGAAAGTACAAATGACCAATAAATTCGTGAAAATTTTTCTCAGCATCAATAGACATCTGGATATAGAAAATCAAAACCATGAGATATAGAATAATTATCACCAAGGAAACAAAAATTAATAAATACTAGTGAGGCTATGGAGAAAAGGGAACTTTCACAGGGCTGATGGGAGTGTAAATTAGGTAAACCAATATGGGAAGCAGAATGAATATGTATTTAAAAACTACAAAGAGAATTGCCAAATGATTCAGCAAAAATCATTAGTTCAACATTCTCATCTCTCTTCCTTACATTTTTTACTCTATTCTTTTATATCATGATCCCAGCTTCACATGTCTACATCCCTCTAACTTTAATTTCTTTAATTCCATGCATTTGTTCTACTGGATAAATTTCATCAGTATATTTTTGATATTTAAAATATAAGGATAGAGACAAATAAATAGAAAGCACGAAAGGCATAGAAGAGAAAATGAGAGAGAAAACACAAGCAAGACATCAGATAGGTAGTGGGTCAGGACACAGAAGAAAATTTTTAAAAATTGATTTCATATACTTGTCTCTTGCAGTCTTCAGGAAAGCAGAATTATATGCTGGTAAGTGACATGGATTAGAAAATTAATTTATTACCAAAGACGTTATGAACACACATCTTCGATGTACAAAACATTATGAAGGAAAAGAAATTCAACGCATACCTCCCACCAAAATAATATATTACTGCAGATGTTAACACTTTAGGGTGGGTATTCTGGCACAAATAGTAAAGCTGATACTTGAGACACTTGTTTCCCATACTGGAGGGCTGATTTCATTCCAAGCTTCTCTGCTTTCAATCCAGACATAAGTTGGCAGGCTTTAAAATGAAGTACAAGGATATGAAAGAGCTTTATGTTTAACTAAACCTGAAAATTATACTCTGGATGACCAGGTAGTTGTATTTTTCTCATGGTGGATTCTCATGTTATTTTCCTTACAGATCAGTGGAAAGAAGAGTTCCAGGCTGGTGAGTCCATGTGGTATAGAAGGGACCTATTCTTTATGTGTAACCTCGCAGAAAGATAGGCAGAAGATAGCAGAATCCACTTAGGGCCAGAGGATCTCATGTCCTTGAGATGCTCTGGCCCAAAGCTGCAGAGATACTTCCTGGAGACATTATGCTCCCTTATTTTGCAGTACCTGTGACTCTGGATGCAGACACTGCCCATCCTGCACTCTCACTGTCTCAAGAGAGGAGATATATGAGTTGGCAAAAAGAAAATCAAGATCTGCCTGACATACCACAGAGATTCAATTCTCTGCCCTGTGTCTTGGGTCACCTGGGAATCACTTATGGGAAATATTTCTGGGAGGTGGACATTGCCAAAACAGTTTCCTGTGATCTGGGAATTTGTAGGGACAATGTAACAAGGAAGGGTAAAGTCTCAATAACACCACAGAATGGTTTCTGGGCCATTAGGCTTTACAACAAGGAATACTGTGCTCTTACTTCCTCAGAAACTCGAATTACTCTAAGAAAGTACCCCCATAGGGTGGGGATATTCCTAGATTATGAAGCTGGAGATGTGTCATTTTACAACATGACAGATGGATCTCATATTTTCTCCTTTTCCCAGAATACATTCCAAGGTGTCTTAAGACCTTTTTTCAGGCTTTGGGACTCTGACTCAGGCTCCTTGACCATTGTTCACTGAACGAGAACAGAGTGATTTTGAAATCCAGAAATATATCTCTTCACAAAATGATGACTTTGAGTCCCAGTGATTACAATTCTAAACAAGCTATACATTTTAAAAGTTTTCCTTATTGGTTCATTGTCATGAAGAATCTGTAAGACACAAATTTCTGATTGTGCCTTAAATCCATCTTTCCTGTTCTTTAAGTAATACATCTCCTTCCCTATGATCACTTAGTTTAAAGATTAGATTTCCAATTCCTTTTTGCTACATGTGATTAGATGCTGACCTATTGTGCGCTGAACTATTTTGCATGATTCTAAGATTTTTCCATAAAAGTGAATTATCTTTTGTTATTTACTCTTTATGTTAGCCAGATGTGACATGATAATTGTAACTTGAAGAGTATGTTTATGAATGATAGGAATAGCTCAAATTTTTTAAAGTTTAAGTTTTTAACAACTTATTGTAAGTACCCTGCCCATACACCAGACTTCTTTTCTGTGAGAAATAAACATTTATATGTTTAAGCCATTTGTGTATTGTTTTTGTTTCTTAAGATGAGATCTAATCCTAACTTTTCACACTGCGTTTCCAGATGGCAGCACACATCCACAAAGCAGGTTTAATAGCCTGTGCCTGCAGGCTTGGCTACTTTACCCCTCCTGTGCTTCAGTCAGCCTCATGTTTTCCTGATCTGTCCATCTCTTCTGATTTAATTCCTTCATTTTATAATTAAATAGGAATGGCTAATAATATCGACTATTCCCTTACTAGTGAATGAAATCCTACCCTTAGTATTCTTCTGGCACATCTTCTTGGTAGAACCTCAGATATAGGTGACCCTATTCATTGTTCATACTAGCAGCTTAACATGAATGGGATGATATTCTGCCAGCTCTAACAACGGACCAGAAATGGTCTCCCCAAGAGACTGTTCAACCCATCTGGACAATAAATAGCTGGACTTTATACTTGGTTTGCAAGGAAAGAATCTTGATTGAATTTGAACTGTAATACTGCATCAAGGTGGAGGAAGCCACCAGGAGGGAGGCTTGTGGGGGGGGGGGGATTCCCAGAGCCTATGAAACTGTAACATAATGCAAAATAATTAATAAAAAAATTAATACATTTGAGCAGATTGATACATTACTAGTAGTACTTTTCACAACCTGGGCTAACCCTGTCTTCCATGCTTTACTAGAGATCCACATTTCTTTGGATTTGTCCTGTCAACATTAAAATACTCCATTTATTAAAACTTTCAATTCAAGCCTCTTATTTTCTATAAAGCACTGTGCTCCAACTAACAAAGCAAAAATAACAATTAAAATACATCAGAAATGAACTGTCTGATCTTTATAAATATGAATAAAACAATTCGAGACCCTATTACTCCTCCCTCTAAGTTTATTAATATAAGCATGCATCTCCCTATGCAGGAAACACCATCAAGTCTCTACATCAGATTTTTTCCTGGCGTTCTTGATATAGGGAACCATCAGTTATTTCTTTCTGCCTTTCCATTTCTTCTTGTGAACCTTAAAAATTTCAGACACTGTCTATGTTAAATTTACAGGAGCAAAATTTTCATATATATGTTTATTTATCTAATTCTTTTTTTCTAAATCTCAAAACTGTTATTTAAATAGGCTATGTATTTTACATTCTTCACATTCCCCTTCAGTGTACTCTGCTTTACTGAATTCAACTATTCCCTCAATCTTAGATGTTGAATTTCTAACCTAAAGTTTGTCAGAAATGACTGCATTTGTCTCTAAGATGACTACAGATGTGAATAATTAAGATGAGATTACATTAAAAGTAGATGGGTCTCTAATCCAATATGACTAATATCCATGTAAAAGGAGGAATTGGAACAATTCCACAGCATATGCAGGAAAATACAGTCAGATCCTACATGAATGTCAGATTTTCCCATATTTTTCTTCTAGTAGCCTTGCAGTTTCACATTTTATATGGAATTTTTTAACATTTTTTAAATTAAATTTTGTGTGAGGTAAAAGCCTAATTTAATTCCTCTGAAACTTTGGCAAATTTGAACATTTGAAGTCATGAAGTCACCTATATTTCTCCCTCTCTGTCCATTTCCTCTTCAGTTGATTGTGTCCTTTGCAATGCAGAAGAAACTTTTTTCCAAACTGTATCCCTTTGATATCTTTTTCTAGCCTAATGATTCCAGCTAAAACTTCCAGGATTATATGGGTAGCAGAAGTAAAAGCAAGCATCTTTATTTGGCTCTGGATCTTAGTAGAAATGCTTCAAACTCATTCCTATTTAACATAATGCTTGCTGAAGATTTTTCGTATACTTCCTTGATTGTAATTTGGAGTGCTCTTTCTATACCCAGTTTGTTTAGGGAATTTTTTTGTCAAAAAAAGATGTTCTATTTTATGAAATGCTTTTTGTACATCCATTGTTATATTCATATGGGTTTTTAATATTCAGTTTGTTACTGGTATGTATCATGTTTATTCTTCTGCATATTTTGACCCATCCAGGCATAACAGGGCGACAGCCTACTGGATCTTTGTGAATGATCTTTCTGTGTTGTTGCTGGACTCAGTTATTATCTTGCTGAGAATTTTTGCCTCTGTGTTCACTAAGGATATTCATCCATAGTTCTCCTTCTTTGTTGCATCTTTTTCTGGTTTAGGAGTTAAGATGATACTGTTTTCAAAAGGAGTATGTAAGGATTCCCTCTCTTTCAACTGTTTTGAATAGTTGGAGAAGTACTGGAATTAGTTTTTCTTGTAATGTTTGATAGAATTCAGCAATGAAGCCCTCTGGTTCCAAATTTTATTATTGGGATGGCCTTCATTAATGATTCAAGTTCCATATTAATTATTACTTTAATAGGTTTTCCAAGTTTTCATGAATCAGTCTCAAAGTGCATGTGTTCGTGAATCTACCCATTTCTTCCAAATTTTCCAATTGATTGGCACGTGGCTGTTTCAATCAGTTTTTAATGATTTTTTATAACTGTAACTTTTGTTGTATCTGTTTATTCATTTCTTTTTTTATTACATTGCATTATGTGACACAGTTTTATAGGTACTGGGATTCCCCCCCACCCTTCACCTAAACCTCCCCCCCCAATAGAGGATTCCTCCACCTTGCTGCACTGCCACAGTTCAAGTTCAGTTGAGATTCTTTCATTGCAAGCATATACCAAGCATAGAGTCCAGCATCTTATTGTCCAGATAAGTTCAATGGCTTCTTGGGGAGACCATCTCTGGTCTGAAGGTAGAGCCGGTAGAGTGTCATCCCAATCAAATAAAAGCCCCAACATAACATCAACAACAATTTATAACGTTATGGAATTATTGGACAGAGTATTGAGTAACCAATATGTTAAAAAAAAAATACAAGTTCCTAAACACATAAGGTTGAGATAATATTACATTTTACAGGTACTATTTTTCATTTAATTTAAGATGAAATGATGTCAATATTCATTTCTCATTGTGTCTTCTCCATCCTTTTGTTATCGTTGCTGTTGTTGGGACAATGGCATATTAATTTTGCTTTTTTTAAAAAAATCCCAACTCTTCAGATTGTATGCATTATTCTTGCTTCAATTTCTTGTATTTATTCCCTAATTTTAATAATTTCTTTTTGCAGCTTTGGGTTCAGCTTTTTGTTGTTTTTCTAGGCCTTTGAGAAGCATTAATAGATGATTTATTTGATATCTAATTTCTTCATGTAAGCACTAACTGCTTCTTGTTCTGTACCATGTAAGTTTTGATACATTGTCTCTCATCTTTGTTTCCAGGATGTTTTTTCCTTAGACATGTTGTTCATCCAGTAGTAGTATACTATTCAGTCTCAGTATATTTTCTAGAATTTCTTAAATTGCTGATTTCCAGTATTCCCAGCTTCATAACCTGGTGATAAGAAAAGATACATTCGGCCCTGTGCAATAGCATAGTGGTTAAAGTCCTCGCCTTGAACTTGCCAGGATCCCATATGGGCGCCAGTTCTAATCCCGGCGGTCCCGCTTCCCATCCAACTCCTGATTGTGGCCTGGGCAAGCAGTTGAGGACAGCCCAAATCCTTGGGACCCTGCACCAGTGTGGGAGACCTGGAGGAAGAGCCCTGACTCCTGGCTTCAGATTGGCTCAGCTCCAGACGTTGCATTCACTTGGGGAGTGAATCATCGGCAGGAAGATCTTCCTCTCTGTCTCTCCTCCTCTCTGTATATCTGACTTTGTAATAAAATAAATAAATCTTTTAAAAAAAAGAAAAGAAAAGATACATGATATGACTATGGTTTTCTGTTTGTTTCTCTCTGAGTTTTTTGTTTGGTTGGTTGGTTGAGTTTTGTTTGGGTTTTGTTCACTTATTTGCTTTTTGCTGAAGTTTGCTTTATAATGTAGCATACAGACTATCCTAGAGTAAGTTCCATGCATTGATGAAAAGAATGTGTTGCACACACATGAAATAAAATATCCTGTAGAAATAAATCAGATCCATTTAATCTGTTGTGTAGATTCGTCCATTATTTCTATGTTTATTTCTGTTTAGTTGATATGTCTACTGATGAAAGTAGAATGATGAAGTCCCCCATTATACTACTGGAGTTTATGCCTCCCAAATAGCAGGCACTGGGTGCACATACATGTACTGTAGTCTCATCTTTTTGTTAAACTGATCCCTTAATCATTATAAAAAACCTTTATTCATTTCTTTTAACAGTTTTGGTGTAAAGTCTTTTGTTTTCAAATATGAGGACAGTTATACACCTGCTCATTTTTCATTCCTGTCAGTTTGAAGCATCTTGTCATCCTTCCACTTTTTGTGTACCTTTTTTGGTGAGTTATGTTTCTTGTAGGAAGCAAACAGATGGGTTTTATTTTTTAATGCATTCAATTAGTCTTCATTTTTTAATTGGAGAATTCTTGTAATTTATATTCAAGTTTACTATTGATAAGTGCAAACTTGATTTTATTATTTTTCAATAAATACATACATTGTTTTCAATTTCCTTTGCACTTTTAATTGTAGGTTTCCTATCTTCACATTCTTTTATTATGTTGTGTATCAATCTTGATTTTTGTTGGTAGAACATCCTTAAACATCATTTGCAATCTGGACTAGTGGTGTCAATTTCTTTTAATTTTTACTTACTTTTCAAGACCTTTATTTCACCGCCATCTATAAATGACACTTTTGTTGGGTATAGCATTTTGGATCGGCGATTTCTTTCTTTTAGGACTTGAGGTCTTTGTCTTCATATTCTTTTAACCAGTAAATGATCTTATGAGAAATAAGTCACGAGTCTAACTGGAGATCCAGTTTTTTTTTTTTAATCTATATCAGGTACAGGAGGGGAATGGAAATCTCAACAGAGTTGATCAAAAGTGATCTTCACTGCAACACAGCATAATCAAGCTTTAACACAGGCAAAACATCCTTAAATATGCACATGAAAAATCAATTAGCATATAGAGGAACCTCAATCATACTCATACCTGACCTCTCAGAAGAAATTCTACAAGACAGAAGAGAACAGAATGACATATTCCAAATTCTAAAAGAAGAAAAAAAAATATTAGCCCAGAATAACTTACCCAACAAAATTTTCCTTTGTCTTTAAAATGAAAGAAAATTCTTCCAGAATAAAGAAAAGCTCAAAGGATTCACCTCTTCCCAACTTTCCTAGAAATGATACATAAAGATGTCATATTGACAGAGAAAAAGAATAGCACCTCCTAAAACAAAAGGTAAATGTGGAAAACATCCCAATAAAATGACAGAAGACTAAATCAATAAACAACCTATTGCCAAAGTGACAGGCCCAATTCACTACCTAAAAATATTACCCCTAAATGTAAATGTCTTAAATTATTCAAACAAATGCATACATTAGCAGACTGGGTCACACAACAAAATCCATCTACCTTTTGCCTACAAGAGAAACATCTCCCCACCAAAGATATGTGGAAACTGAAAGTAAAAGGACGAAAATGGATATTCCAAGCTAATGAAAAGGAAAAACAAGCTGGTGTAGCCAGTCTTATATCAGATAATATAAACTTTGATGTGAATAACATTAAAAGAGATGAAGAAGGTACCACATAATGATAAAAGAATCTATGCAGCAAGAAGACATCACCATAATAAATGTATATATGTATATGCACAAAATGCTAAGGTACTCAAATAGGTGATACCAATATTAAGGAACTTATAGGGAGAAATAGATTCCAATATAAAAATAGTGGGAGACGTTAACACCCTATTAACATTAATGGACAGATTGATGAGACAGAAAATCATCAAGGACACTAACTTAATACACAACTTAATAGATGTCTACAGAACCTTTCATTTTATGAAGAACAAACTTTTTTTCATCAGTACATGAAACTTTTTCAATGATTGGCCATGTTACGGGCCACAAAACAAGCCTCAAAAAAAATTTTTTTTTTATTTATTTTTTTTAATTATTTATTATTTAACTTCAGTAATTACATTGTATTATGTGAGACAGTTACATAGATACTTGGGTTCTCCCCACCCCTCCCCAAACCCTCCCACCATGGTGGATTCCTCCACCTTGTTGCATAACCACAGCTCAAGTTCAGTTGAGATTTCCCCATTGCAAGCGTATACCAAACATAGAGTCCAGTATCTTATTGTCCTGTCAAGTTCAACGGCTTCTTAGGTATACCCTTTCTGGTCTGAAGAAGAGCCAGCAGAGTATCATCCCAGTCAATTGAAAGCTCCAACATACCATCAGCAAAAATTTACATCATTATGGAATTAATTGACATAGTAATGAGTAACCAATATGGTAAAAGTAAATGCGAGTTCCCAGCCACCTTCTGTGACCACCTCACCTATACTTCAATTTTAGTTTATACACAACATATAACATTCAAAACATAACATGTTATACATAACATCATATCATCTTAAATCAAGGCAAACATGTGGTATTTAGCCTTTTGGGATTGGCTCATTTCCCTTAGCATGATGGTTTCCAGTTTGGCCCATTTGGCCACAAAGAACTGCATTTTGTTTTTTTTAATAGCTGAGTAGTATTCCATGGAGTAGATGAACCATAGCTTTCTTATCCAATCCTCTGTTGATGGGCATTTTGGTTGTTTCCATGTTTTTGCAATTACTGATTGTGCTGCTATGAACATAGGAGTGCATGTTGGTTTCTCATAGAACAAGTGTTCTGGATATATTCCTAGGAGTGCTATTGCTGGATCATACGGTATGTTGAATTTGAGTTGTTTGAATATTCTCCATACTGATTTCCATAGAGGCTGTACCAGCCTGCAGCCCCACCAGCAGTGGAGAAGGGTTCCCTTTTCCCCGCAACCTCGCCAACAAGTGTCGTTGGTGCTTTTATTCATGTGGGCCAGTCTTACTGGCGTTAGGTGGTATCTCATTGATGTTTTAATTTGGATTTCCCTTATTGCCAGGGAACTTGAGCATTTTTTCATATGTTTATTTGCCATTTGGGTTTGTTCCTTTGTGAAGTGTTTGCCCATTTCCCGTGCCCATTTCTTGAGTGGCTTGTTTGTTTTGACATTTTGGTTGTTTTGCAGCTCTTTGTATATTCTGGAGATCAGTCCTCTATCACCTATGTCGTGTGCGAAGATCTTCTCCCACTCTGTGGGTTGCCTTTTTACTTTGTTGATTGTTTCTCTAGCTGTACAGAAGCTTCTTAGTTTGATGAGGTCCCAATTGTTTATTTTGGTCTTGATTTCTACTGCATTTGGAGTCTTTTTTAGGAAGTGAGGGCCTACCCCTAAGTGTTCCAGTGTGTTTCCAACATTTTCTTCCGAAAGTTTGAGGGTTTCTGGATGTAAGTTTAGATCTGTTATCCATTTAGATCTGATCTTAGTGTATGGTGAGAGATGTGGATCTATTTTTTTGTTTCTGCAGGCTATCAACCAGTTGTCCCAACAGCATTTATTGAACAGACCTTCCCATTTGCCTGGATTGTCGTTTGTCTTTTTGTCAAAGATTATTTGGCTGTATCTGTGTGGGTTTCCTTCTGGCGTTTCTATTCTGCTCCATTGATCTTCCTCTCTATCTTTGTGCCAGTACCACGCTGTTTTGATAACCACTGCCCTATAGTATGTCCAGAGGTCCGGAACTGTGATTCCCCCTGCTAACTTCCTGTTCTTCAGGATAGTTCTAGCTATCCGTGGTTTTTTGTGCTTCCAGATGAACCTTTGGATCATTGTTTCCAGTTCCATGAAGAATGTTTTGGGCAATTTGATTGGGATTGCGTTGAATGTATATATTGCTTTTGGCAGTATAGACATTTTAATGATATTGATTTTACCTATCCAGGAGCATCGGATGTTACTCCATCTTTTGAGGTCTTGTTCAATTTCTTTTTTAAGTGGTTTGTAGTTTTCTTCAAATAAGTCTTCTACATTTTTGGTTAGATTTATTCCCAGATATTTCATACTTTTCTCTGTTATTTTGAATGGTATCTTGCTGGTTAAGTCTTTTTCCAACTTGGGGCTGTTCACATACACTATGGCTGTTCATTTTTGTTCATTAATTTTGTACCCTGCCACTCTACCAAACTCTCGTACAAGTTCTAGCAGTCTCTGTATTGAGTCTCTTGGCTCTTCTACATAAAGAATCATATCATCTGCGTATAGTGAGAGTTTAACTTCTTCGTTTCCCATTTGGATTCCTCTGATTTCTTTTTCTTGTCTTATGGCCTCAGCGAGTACCTCTAGGACTATGTTGAATAGTAGTGGAGAAAGTGGACATCCCTGTCTTGTTCCAGATCTCAGTGGGAAGGGTTCCAGCTTTTCTCCATTCAGTATGATGCTGGCGTTGGGTTTTTCATATATGGCTTTAATTATGTTGTGGATTTTTCCATCTATGCCTACCTTGATTAGGGTTTTTAGTAGGAAGTGATGTTGGATTTTGTCGAAAGCTTTTTCTGCATCTATTGATACTATCATGTGATTCTTGTTTTTCAGTTTTTGGATGTGGTGTATCACATTTATAGATTTTCGAATGTTGAACCATCCCTGCATTCCAGGGATGAATCCTACTTGATCTGGATGAATGATCTGTCTGATGTGTTTTTGAATTCTGTTGGCTAGGATTTTGTTGAGAATCTTAGCATCAATGTTCATCAAAGAGATAGGTCTGTAGTTTTCTTTCTCTGTAGGATCTCTGTCCGGTTTTGGGATTAAGGTAATGTTGGCTTCATAGAATGAGTTTGGAAGGGTTGCCTCTTTTTCTATTGTTTTGAAGAGTTTGTAGAGGATTGGGGTCAGCTCTGTTCGGAATGTTTTGTAGAATTCTGGAGTGAAGCCGTCTGGGCCTGGGCTTTTCTTTGTTGGGAGGTCTTTAATCACTGATTCAATCTCTACTTCAGTTATGGGTTTGTTCAGGTCGTTTGTTGCCTCTGGGCTAAGTTTTGGCAAGTGGTAGAAGTCTAAGAACTTTTCCATTTCTTGGTGATCTTCTGATTTGTTGGAGTACAGTGCTTTGTAGTAATTTCTAATTATGGCCTTAATGGATGTGGTGTCTGTTGTTATGTTGCCTTTTTCATCTTTGATGCTGTTAATTCTTGCCTTCTCTCGTTTTTTCTTTGTCAGTCGGGCCAGTGGGGTGTCTATCTTGTTTATCTTCTCAAAAAACCAGCTTTTTGATTCATTGATTTTGTGTATGGTTTTTTTTATTTCTATCTGGTTGATTTCCTCCCTTGTTTTGATGATTTCTTGTTTCCTATTGTGTGTGGGGCTCTTCTGCTGTTGTTTTTCCAATTCCTGGAGGTGTGTGTTTAGTTCCTGTATTTGGCGTCTCTCTTGGGCCTTGACATGAGCTCCAATTGCGATGAGTTTACCCCGTAGCACTGCTTTGGCAGTGTCCCACAAATTTTGGAATGTTGTGTCAGAGTTTTCATTGGTTTCCATAAATTTTTTGATCTCATCTTTAATTTCTTCCCTGACCCATTGTTCGTTTAGTAGCATATTATTCAGCCTCCAAGAGTTTCTGTATTTCCTGGGGCATTTTGAATTGCTGATTTCCAGCTTCATTCCGTGGTGGTCTGAGAGGGTACATGGTATGATTCCTATCTTTTTGAAGTTATTTAGATTTGCTTTGTGTCCTATCATGTGGTCGATCCTGGAGAAGGTGCCATGCACTGCTGAAAAAAATGTATAATCTGTGGCCTTAGGGTAAAAAATTCTATAAATGTCAACCAAGTCCAGTTGTTCTAATGTTTGTATGAGTTCTGTTGTTTCTTTGTTGAGTTTTTGTTTTGTTGATCTGTCTATAGTTGTTAGTGGGGTGTTAAGATCGCCCACTATTATTGTGTGCACATCTATGTCTCCCCTTAAGTCCGTGAGTAATTGCTTCATGTAGCTAGGTGCGTTTGAATTTGGTGCATATATGTTCACAATGGTAATTACTTCCTGATGGATCAGTCCCTTCACCAATATATAATGTCCTTCCCTGTCCTTTTTGATGTGTGTCAGATTGAAGACCACATCATCTGAAATTAAGACAGCTACCCCAGCCTTTTTTTCTCGTCCATTGGCATGAAATATCTGTTTCCAACCTTTCACTTTCAGCTTCTTCGAATCTCTTCTGGTTAGATGTGTCTCTTGTAGGCAACAGATAGTTGGGTGCTGTTTGATAATCCATTCTGTTAATCTATGCCTTTTGATTGGTGAGTTCAGGCCATTTGTGTTAAGAGTTAAAATTGAGAGGTTGTGATTATGCCCTGCCATACCTGTTTTTGTGGGTGTTGATATCTGTGTTATTACCCTTCCTTGTGTGGACTTTAGTGGGGAGATCTTCCTGTTTGCCATCTTTGCTTATGATTCACCTCCTTTTTTTCTGGATTTAGTGCATTTCTAAGGAGATTTTGTAGAGCTGGTTTTGTGCTGGCATATTCTTCTAATTTCTCTTTGCTGTGGAAGTATTTGATTTCATTCTCAAATACGAATGAGATCTTTGCTGGGTACAATATTCTTGGTTGACAGTTGTTCTGATTCAGGATTTGGAAGATCTTTGTCCATTCTCTTCTTGCTTGTAAGGTCTCTTCAGAAAAGTCAGCAGTGATCCTGATTGGTTTTCCCCGGTATGTGATCTTTTCTCTGCTCCGTACTTGTCTCAGGATTCTTTCTTTGTCTTCGTTGGAGTGGAACTTGAGCACCATATGTCTGGGTGAAGATCGCTTTGGGTCATATCTGCTGGGAGTCCTCTGACCGTCCTGGATTTGTGCTGGATTCATGTTCCCAGTGTTTTGAAAGTTCTCCTGTATAATTTCGTCGAGCACCATTTGCATTCCTGATTCTTTTTCCGCTCCTTCAGGAAGGCCAATAATCCTAATATTTGATTTTCTGAGGTTGTCTTTCATTTCTTGTATGGTCTTATTGGCTTTGTTCAGACTTGTCTCCAGCTGTTTCATGAACTGGGTGTGTTCGTTTTGTGTGTCTTCCGTTTCAGAGATCCTCTCTTCTGCTGTATTTGTTCTGTTGGTTAGGCTCTCAATTTTGTGCTCCAAGTCAAGGATTTTACTTTTCATTTGTTGTATTTCTGAGGCTATGTGGTTCTTGAATTCCTTGAAGTCCTCCCAATTCTTCTCATTGTCTCTGACATATTTTAACATTATTTTTTTGAATTCCTTGTCTGGTAGATCTTCTATGTCTTCATCTCGCATCTCCGAAATAGACATTGGCTTTCGATCCTTTATTGGTAGGGTGTTGGCACTCTCATCTGGATCATTACCTTTTCTGGTATTTCTTCCCATTGTGTTAGTGTTTCTTTTTTGAGAGACCTAGGCACCAGTGTGCTGAGGGGTCTCCAAGCACTATCCTGTAGAGATCGGAGTCTGCAGGCGTGGAGTAGCAGGGTGTGGGAATTTTCAAGGCACTTTTGGTGCGTCTCCAGAACACTGGACCTCAGGGCGCCACTTCCAGGGCCCAGAGGATTCAAAGCGCACTCTCAGCTCGTCCCCTACAGGTATGCTACCACAGGGCGTGGGGGAGTGAAGGCACTCTCTGTGCGCGCCCCCTGTGTGCTGGATCACAGGGCTCGGAGCAAGGGACTATAGGGCGTGGGGTGTTCCAGGTGCTGTCTGGAAGCGCCTCCTGCGCAGGCCCGCCCACCCCAGCGCTTGCAGGGGACCGACCGCCCCGGCGCTAGCAGGGAACTGCCCAGCCCAGAGGCGTGCTTGGGTTCCTGTGGGATAGCACCGCCCAGCTGAGTTCCAGACCGCAAAGGCACGGGGGAGTATCCAGTGTGCCTTTTGCCTTTCTCCCAGACACAGTTTTGGCAGTTTCAAGGCACTCACCCTGTGTCTCTAGACGCTGTAGTCTGGGGGGAAGGGGAAGGGCGGGGAGACGAGCACCAATTGTGTTCAGGCTCTGTGCGTGCCCCTGGGGGGCCAACTCCCGAAGCCTCCAACCCACCACTGTCCCCACCCAACTCACTCAAACCTCAGGATCTTGCAGTCTGCCTCTTCCTCTGGTGGGAATCCTGGCCGCCGGTGCGTTTCCCAACTGCTGCGTCCGTTGCTTGTTGCGGCGGGTCGCGATGGAGCCTGGAGGCTGCGGCTGGTGCAGGTCCCGGGGCTTGGCTACCAGGGTGGGCAGATGCCGGCGGGTCCCGGTAATTCAGGGTCCTGGTGTCCGCAGCGGGGCAGGTCCTGGCGAGTCCTGGTGACCAGGGTGAGCAGATGCCAGCGGGTCCCAATCACCGCCAGTCCTCACGATCACTGCGTCTGCGGGTCGGTCTGCTGGTCGGTTTGCGGATCGGTTTGCGGCTTTCAGTGTCTGCACTCAGAGGTGACTCAGCAGGTCAGGAGCAGAAAGTCGTCTCCCCTGTCCTTTGCTTTGTTTTTCCCTGGTTGCTCTTCCGAGTTGTGTGGATTTTTTTGGCTCCACACTGTCCAGGGAACTTCACGTTCTTCTCCCTGTAGTTCTATGCTGCTCCACTTATGCTTTTGTCGCGTTCTAGCCCTCTCTGTCTGTGAGCTCTCTCACAGTCTTCCTCCTATGTCGGCCATCTTGCGAGTCCCCCCCTCAAAAAAATTTTTTTAATTCAAAATTATGCCATGCATCTTCTCAGGCCATGATGAAGTGAAATTGGAGACCAATAAGTCAAAATACCCCCAGAAGATATACAAATACCTGAAGACTGAATAATATACTACTAAAAAAACAATGTGTTATAGAAAAAAATCAAAGGTGTTTTTTTAAAATTCTGGCAATGACTGAAGACACCCACAAAACATACCGGAACTTATAGAACATGATCAAGGCAGTGTTAACAGGAAAGTGCATCTCAATCAACGTTTATGTAAAGAAATCAGGAAAACATCAAGTAACATCAAGTGTACTAATCATACATTTGAAGGAGCTAGAAAAATAATAGTAGAGCAATACCAAGATTAGCTGGAAAAAATAAATAACCAAAATAAACCAAATGGAAAGAAAGACCAAAAAGGAAATGTAGCAACAGACAACTTGGACATCCATAGAATTATTAGAAACTACTACAAGCAACAATATGCCAACAAATAAGAAAACCTAGAAGAAATAGATTTTGGGACACCCGCAATATACCAAAATTCAATCTGGAGGCAATTAATAATCTAAATAGACATATAACAAGCACTGAAATCAAATCAGTAATTAAATCCCTCCCAGGCAAGAAAAGCCCTGGACCAGACGGTTTCACTAAAGAATTCTGCCAAATATTTCAAGAAGAATTTACCTCAATCCTCTACAGGCTATTCAAAACAACAGAAACAGGCAATCTTTCCAAACCTTCTATGAAGCCAAAATCACCTTAATACCAGACAAAGATAAAACAGAAAAAGGGAATTATAGACTGATATCACTGATGAGCACAGTCGCAAAAATCCTAAACAACTACTAGTCAACAAGATCCAACAATACATAAGACAGATCATTCACATGGACCAGGTGGATTATGGCTGGCCTGCATGACTAGCCTAACATTCTCAAATCAATAAATGTAATACACTACATCAGCAAATCAGAAAACAAAGTCATATAATATTCTCGAAAGATGCATCTGGGAAAGTCATTATCTCTCCTTCATTATTGAAGGCCAGCTTTGCAGAGTAAAGAATTTTTGATTGCCAATTCTTTCTTTCATCATGTTGAATATTCCACTGAGTTCTGTAAGTGCCTTCTTAGAAATACCAACCACCTCTCTGATTAATTTGTATATCATATGCTTCTTTACTTTTGTTTCTTTAAAAATTCCCTCTACAGAGAAATAAAATAGTGGAATAGGGTAAGGACACATTTAAACAAATGGAGAGTCATTAGCCAGGGTAAAGCAGAGAGGCCACAATCCTGGGAAGTAGGAAAGGACTGACCAATGGCAGAGGGACACCTGGAGACTCAGGGACACTGGGACTCAGCACAGACAGTGGAGCAGTGTTGCAGTGAGCAGATACCCCAGTGACAATCAGTGATTGGGGAGCTCTACCAGCAGCCAAATGGGAGGTGGAGTTCACTGGGAGCTCAGGAGGTGAAACCAGGCACAGAACCGCTCGTCCTGTTGGCTTGCTTGATTTGACCATGAGCAGAAACAAAGTGACAGAACCTAAGCAGGTGGATGCAGAAACAAGGTGGATTTCATGACTCAGACCCCCACCAGTCCCACATCAGATTCCATTTTATATATGAAGAAAAAGGCTGTGGGGCTAGAGGTACAGCCGTGAGATTCACACACACTAAGATTGAGCAAGCTCATTTCTGACTAGAGGCATTACACAAGTCACACACGAACACAATACTAATTTGACATACTACAGATCCCATGAAAGAAAGGTCTGTGCATCCCCCCGACCTAATGGCCAGCAGGCCCAGACCCCCACTAGTGCCACTTTAGGTACCCTGTTGTGTACTGAGGAAAAGGCTGGGGATGGGGGAGAAGAAGAAACAATGGTGAGCTTCACATGCACTAAATGGGAAAAGAACCCACGTCTGGCTCAATGCATTGTACTAGTCACACAGGGAAAACAGAACCAATGGCATCCTACATGTTCCACCCAAGATAGGTCAAGGTAGTCCCCAGACCTAACAGACAGCAGGCCCAGACCAACATCACTGCTACATCAGGCTTCATTTTGTATACTGAGTAAAAGGCTGTGCAGCTAAAAGAACAACTGCAAATTGCACAGGTACTGAGCCAGGCAAGAACTCACTTGCAACTCAACACACTGCACTGGTCCCACAGGAAAAACAGTACCTACTTGGCATCCTACAGGATTTCACCTTCCTAACGGCCATCAGGTCCCTGTAAAACCAGAACTGCTGACAACCCAGTGATTTAGGAGAGCTGGTGTCTCCCTAATCCCAGGCACAGCTTAAACCAGTGGTGGGAGAAAGGCTGTGCAAGCAATGGTGCAGACACAGTGCAGGATCACAAGGCGTGAAGAGCAGTGAGCCAGGAGCTGAAGCTATGGAGACCATGCTGGAATCCTGGTACAAGGGCCCAGGACTGAAGGAAGTGGCACAAGCGACTGAAAATGCAGAACTGGGCACTGAATGCGATCAGTGAAAGACCCGTGAGCAACACAGCTTAGAAACCACCCTAACAAGAGAAATCTGTTAACCAGAATAGCAATAACCAAGAATAAAAGAAGAAACAGAAGCATATGAATGTCACTGATGCCTCCCCACAAAGGAGCAAAAGCTTTTATCAGTCTTAGAGCTAACTAAAGACATCAAGGAAGTGGTGGTTAAAGAATTTTTAAAACTTGCTATAAAGTTTTAAACAAGGAGAAGCACATACAGGAGATCAAGAAATTTAAGGAATTTATCACACAGTAAATAGCAACACTGAAACAAAATCAAGCTGAATTATTAGAAATGAACACAAAAGATCAATTAAAAATTCAGTGGAAAACATCAATAATAGAATGAGTACAGCAGAAGAAATAATCTCAGAACTGGAAAACATTTCTCACATTTTTTGGATGGGAAAATATTCAAAAAGCTAAAAGAGGAACTGAATCAAGCTAAGAAAAGTATTCAAAAATTAAAGTACACTATTTAAAGGCTTAATATAAGAATTATGGGAAACCAGAAGGCAGAGAAAGAGAAGATGGATTTAAAATGTGTTCAATGAGCACATGATGCAATAGCCTAGACTACGTCCTGGACTTCCATGTCCCAAAATACCAGATGGGTGCTGGTTTGTGTCCTATTTGCTCCACCTCCCATCCACTCCCTGCTTGTGGATTGGGAAAACGGCAGAAGATGTCCCAAGGCCATGGTACCCTGCATCCACATGAGAGACCAGAAGGAAGTCCTTGGCTCCTGGCTGTTGGTTCCTGGCTCCTGGATTTAGATCAGCTTAGCTCTGGCAATTGCAGCTGCTTGGGGAGTGAACCAGCAGACAGAAGATCTTTCTCTCTGTACCTACTTCTCTCTGTGGATCTGCCTTTACAATAAAGTAGATAAATCTTTCAAAAATGTATTCAATGAAATAATAAAGGAAAACCTCCATAATTTGGAAAAAGAATTGGGAAACAAAATGCAGGAAGGCAGAAAACTCCCAATAGCATTGACCAAAACGCATCTTTACAACAACGGAGCATAATCAAGCTCTCTTCAGTTGAACACAGGCAAAAAAAATCCTTAAACATGCACATGAAAAAGATCAATTAGCATATAGAAGAATCCCAATCAGACTCATAGCTGACCTCTCAGAGGAAACTCTACAGGCCAGAATAGAATGGAGTGACATATTCCTGATTTTAAAAGGAAAAAACATCTTAGCCCAGAATAACTGACCCAGCAAAGTTTTCTTTTGTCTTTAAAATCTGTGTCCCCTGGGACATGAACCAGTGCTTACATGGGAATCCTGGCAAGTGCAAGTTGAAGACTTTTGCCTCCAGGATAACACGCAAGGCCCCCATTTGCTCTACTTCTGATACAACTTTTACTTTTGCATTCTGGGAGGCAGCAAATGATAACTGAAGTAGTTAAGCCCTTGTCACCCAGGGGATACAGTCAGAGTTCTAGGATCCTAGCACCAGTCTGTTCAGTCCTGGATATTGTGAGCATTTGAGTGATTTTTTTTGTTTGTATTTTAGTTTTAGTTTTACTGGAAAGGCAGATATACAGAGAGACGGAGATACACAGAAAAGGATCTTCCATCCACTGGCTCACTCCCCAAGTGGCTGCATCAGCCAAGTCTGAGCTGATCCAAAGCCAGGAGCCACGAGTTCCCCCTGGGTCTCCCACACCTTCCCAGGTCACAAACAAGGAGCTGGATGGGAAGCAAAGCAGCCGGGACAAGAACCAGTGCCCATATGGATGCAAGCCGAGGATTTAACCAGTAGGCTAACATGCCAGGCCCAGGGATGAACTATTAGATGAAAGATCAATCTCTCTCTTTCTAAAAAAAAAAAAAAGTGACTTCAAAACTAAAGGACTGAACTAAAGAAACCAGATTACTGGACTTAGATAATAAGATGAAGTACACCCTTTCCCTCTGAACACCTCTCCTACTTTTTTTATTCTTTAAGCAGATGTGGAAAAAATGGATATTTAAAAGGTCTGGGACGTCCACAGACCTAGGAAATTAAGCATCTTAAAACCAAAGGTCATCACATTTCTCTTCCATTAGCTAATCCTTTAACCTTAAAATACTACCCTGGATATATGCCTTCAAAATCAAAGCAAAATATGAGTTTATGAATGCAGTGAGTTCCTGTGAGTCAGAAGTTCCCATCTTGAAGTATTCCATTGTAAATGTTATTAGGGATTAAATGGATTTGTATTTGTAAAGTAGTGACTACAGAGATTTGTGGTTAGTAGCACTCTAAAATGAATTATATTTCTCCTTGCTCTTCACAGTGGCTTGTGAAATCCTGTACACCTTCTCAATCTTACTACTACTGCAGGTTTCCTGACTTCTTGTTATTTCCTTGACTTCTTGTTATCTAACACCAACAACTTGGAATTGTTGAAAAATTGCTCATTTTTAATCATCAAACACTTCTTAGTGTCTATTCTGTGGGATTTCCTTTACTTCTATTGCTAAAAAGATGAATAAGGTATAATCTCTGATTTTAGATTCTGTGGAAAACTAGAAACTAAAATCCAGGTACAATAATCTCCTTCTAGAATTCTACAAAAGTGTAAGGTCTTAACAACATCTTCTTAAATATTCCTAGCCTCTTGGTCATTCCTTTCTTTCCTGGTAACTTTCTGAAGTTCTAAGTCTTTGTTATGACACAGATTCCAGAACCTTCATAGACCACAGTAGCATAGTTTTCTTTGATCTGATATCTTGAGATATAAATTCTTTAGTAACTTTCCATACCTGTTTCTATAAGGGCCTACCTGACATTCAAGTTTCTACTCTTCAGAAATTGTGAGTTTGAGCTGTTCGTGTAATCTTGATCTGCCTCTGACAAAGAAATCCAGATGACCAGGAACCTGCTGAAGACAGTTCCTGGAGAATGTCAGCTTTGGGTAAGGATCAGCTCCCTCTCTGAGGATTCCTGGATCCTGTTATCCAGGAAGCTTCTGTTTGAATTTTAACACAACTCCTTTACCCTCCTTCCCAATGCCACTTCTTTCTCTTTCATTGATTCCTTTGTGAGTTTGTGAGAAATAAATTACAGCCAACTCAGCTCCAAAGTGATAGCACTAGTTTGTTTCCCATGGTTTCTTAAGTTTGAATTGATCAAAGAAAAAAAAAAACTAAGAAAATTCATGAGCCCATTAATTCACCTCTTAGTAGTGTCCATTCTATGATCTCTTTCAAATCTGAAAAATAGTTGTTTCTTCTTATTTACTCATAGCTGAGGTGGGTCAGCATCTAACCACCCTAAGGATAGAATATTTGAGAAACTATTCAAGGAAATACTACTCTCTAGAGGTTTATTCTGATTTTACCACTTTTTTCTCTAAGAGAAAATTTGAAGTAGTTTTAGTCTTGGTGTAACACTCTGTCATTAGCCTTTCAGGATTTTATATTCAAATTTTTCATTGTATAAAATAGTTTAAATGTTAGTTCATCCTTTTTTCCCCTTATTCCTATTTCTTCCCCTCATCTTGCCTCTTCTCCAAAAACTTTAATATCCTCTGTTCCTCAAAATCATGGAAAGTTGTCTAATTAGTTAATTTTTCCCTTTCCTATGACTACAAGATTTTCTCAAATGTCAACTGAATGCAAATAAATCACACACAAACAAAAGTTGAACAGTTCCAGCATGATTTATTCTACCTCACACACTTGTGGATTGTTTTGAAAACCACTGATTCCCTCTAACTTTTTGTCTTGAAGTAAAGGATTCAATTAAAGAAAAATCTGTCGGATTTTCTGCTCTAAACTACGGGGAACAGCCTCTGAATTCCTTGAAATATGTAACCAAAGAAACTAACACAAAAGATAAGAAATTAGTACACGCAGGAAAGTGAGGATAGTGAAATGAGAGACAAAGGAATTCAGGTGCCAAAGTAGCAGCAAGGAGAAAGAGAGGACAATCTAGTGGACAGCAGGAAGTGACCAGAAGTTGCCTCTGATGATGAGCTGGCCCAAATAAGAAGGCCTACAGGTTAGTTTTTGTTTCAGAAATAACGTTGGCTGTCGTCTTGACTCTACTGGCACTTGCCGTTCTGGCTATTTTGTTAGCAAGATGGACACGACGCAAGCAAAATGGTAAGTAATACAGTATCAAAATGTCAATTCCCTGTGAAAGTCAGAGGGAGGAGTACTTAGAGTCAGTCAGAGTTTATCTCTGGATCAAGGATCAAGAAATAGTAGTGGTTTCCCTTGCACTTCGAAATTCTCAAAGCTTACACCATCAGTCATCAGCCTTTATCAGCAGGAAGCAGCCAAAAACCAGTGTTTCACTTCCATCATCTGTACACAGATTCTAGATTGATGGAGCAAGGACACAAGCCTCAGCTTTACTGTCCTGGAGTAATCGAGAATCCCCATCAGGGACTTGCTGCTGCATTCCAAAGAACCAGTCTAACCTCTGCCTTATACTGTTCTCCACAGACCCTCTGCATTGCTTTCAACCACCTGGCCCCAAGACACAAAGCCTACCAAGACAGAAATGCCCTCAAAAAGTTCCCTCAATCCCACGCATGCCTCCCATTTTGCAAATTTCTCCACTCTTCCAAACATCCCAAGACCTTAGCCCGACCTGCTGAAAGACTGGGTCACTGCCAAGTGTATGGTCCATCTGCATGTAGGCAGTTGGCCACCCTCTGAGAATTTATGTCTCTAACTCAGAGTGTTAAACAAGAGTAACAAAAACATTTTAAAAGAAAACTATGCTTCAAGAAATATTACTCACATAAAAAATAAAATGAAAGATGATAGTACTCACTGATATCTAATATCATAGAGAGTTGGAACTTTTAGTGATTTAGCATAAAGAAATAGTAAGATGAGACAAATAGAATAGTACTTGCCAATGAAACAGATAAGGTTTATAAAAGCAAAGACCTTTTCCATGTCATAAAGTTCATCTTCCTAAGATTTTTCTACATGTTTTGCCATTCCCTTTCAATCAGTAATATTCTGTAACAGAGATTAAGTAGTATAAAAAGATAGACTACAGCTGGCTAAGGCCCTGAAAAGAAGTGAGAACTAATAATGTATTATATCAGAAAGACCACCTTAGAAGCAAAGAAACACAGTTTACAGTGAAGAAAATTGGGTTTGGGGGAGAACAATTCTTACGGGTAACCAATAAAACCATTTTTTGCATATTTCTTCCACAGAAACTCATATCTCCAGATACAGTTCAGAGCAGAGTAAGTACTTACATTAATACATAAAGCATATAAGCAATGTTCACACGGCACAAAGTAAATCTGTCTTGCTCATCGTTGTATTTCCACCATTTTCCATAGTTTTCATTCTATGAACTGAACTTCTAAGTTAGCAGAAATCTGCCAAAGACTTCTGAGCAGCACTGAACGTCAAAGTGTTTTTGTCCGTGTGAATTAGTGCTGAACACTGCCCAGCAGTGGGAAACATGCCTGATTCTAAAGCTGCGCTGAGATGCTTCCTGGAATGAGAGCTGCAAGAGCGCTACCAAGGCAGAGAAATGGGAGCCTCGGGCACAGCAGCAGCAGAGGGCGCTGTGCACAAGATTTAAGTCTCAGAGTGAAAAGGACCTTAGTAAGGTGGCTGGATAGCTTAGTTTAAACTATTTAGGAATAACGTAAGTACAACTGAGATGATTATTCTTGAGATGTTCAAGACGTAAAGAAGCAAAGCAGAATTCCATAAGTGTTGGAAAAACACCTGTATACTAAGAAAGGTACTCTGCCAATGGTAGGAGAGTGAAATCAAGAGCTAGATGTTCAAATACCAAGAAGTAAGAGCAGCTTTGAAGGTCCTTCTGATCATCATGTAGCCAAATATAATGACACTTGTGGCGATCACTTATTATCATCTGCTCCTGTTACCAACCACAATCCCTAGTTTCTGTAAAGTAAAAGAATTCACAATATTCTTCACTGAACATTTGGGTTTATATCAATTTTTGGTCTGGAATAAATCCCCACTCATAAGCAAGAAGCAAACATGGACTTCTCTTTCATTTTTTCCTTAGGCGCTGGCCTTCTGGACTCTGAGGATGACAGAGGTAAATAGGTTAGGAACTACTAGAGAATTAAACGGAAATGTGTTCTTTGGAGAAAAAATAGATTCATTTCTCTTTGAGCATAATTATTTGTTTGCATGTATTCGCTCTTGCGATATATTTAACTCCCTCCAATCTTCCATGACTATGTAACAAGACTTTGAATGGTTCATCAAGCATGGATTTAAGAGATAATGCAAATTTACCATGAACTTCTAAGGTTTCCTTGCATATAATACAGATATGCACAAATATATAAAATAGAGCTATGCATTTTTTCTAGAAAAGGAAAATATTTCCCCTTCTAGGGTCATGAAATAGTTCATTTCCAGCTCTTACTTACCTTTAAGACATTAGAAAGGTTAAGAGCAGTTTTTTTAGATGTTTAAATGAGGAGAAGATGGATAATTCACAGATTGGTGAATTAAACATGGAATGGAATCATACATATTAAAAGACATTTGAAAACCATACATTATTACAGAAAAAATTATTACTTACATTTTAGAAGTTAAAAATAATGCTAATAAGGTCTGAAACTTATCTAAGAATACTTACTAAGGAAGGAGTTAGATGTTAAGTCCAGATTTTATTACTGAATTTGTTACTAATATTATTCTAACATAGTACCTCTATTTTGGACAAAAATTTGGCTCATTACATGTTATAGAATTTTAACATTTACTAATATTAAATGGTTAATGACATCTCTCAGATTGGAAGATGTGGTTTCATGTGAATAAAGATTAATATTAAAGCACATTTGAAAACCCATTTTAAGAAAGTGTCTCAATGTAAGGAAAATCCAAGGCACTGTTACCTTTTTGCAGAAACACAAATACCACTGATTTCAATGTATCATAACTATCCTTGTCCCTAAAGCCTCAGAATTCACTATTCTCTCTCAATATCCATTCACCAGAACTTTCAGTAGATGACCCTGTACCCCCATAGGGTCTAACTCCTAAACTCTTCAAAACTCATTAATTTTTCTCAGCAGCTACTAAATTTGGTGTCACTAAGCATACTGACGAAACTAGAATTATGAAGTCCTAAAGTTGTGGATGTGGATATACTTAAACACATACCATAAGTGTATAAATTCTCAAGAGTTGAGGAATGAAAAGGGAAGCTAACTTGGCCATTATTTAACTGTTTATGTCGTAAGTAATGAAACGAACAAAGGAACTGCTTATTCTCCAAAATAAAGCCCCATCTGAAAAATGAGAGTATCTGGAAAAAGTAGCAAATATTTTATTAATATTTTATTAATGGTATTTTTTATAGACTGTAAGTAAATTTTGTTTTTTTTTCTTTTCCAGATTATTTCTCTAAGAGATCTAAAAGAGCAAAAGGTAAAAAAAAATCATCTAACACAAAAATAATGTGTGTATATATATGTATATATAAAGTTAGCATCTCATTATATATTTCCATCTTCTTTTTTAGATTTCAAGCATTCATATTCAACAGAAAGTGGTAAATAAATGAGATATTTTACTGCTAAAATTAATATGTAAGTTTCTTTAAAAGAAATTAATTATCTTATTTTTGTTTTCTTTAACCCTTTAGACATCTCATATGGTGACCGAGGTAGGTATACTTAAGGTTTATGAAGACTAAAGGAAAGTCACTTTTTTCTTCCTGCTACAACAAAATAGAGCATAAACATATCAAGGTGAAAAGATAAGGAATGAAAATAGCTCATAGAATATTCTGAAATATTCAGAACTGCTTCTGTTCACACTGTGAGACACCTTTCCCCCCAATGGTTTCCAGTTCCTCTTCTTTCTACCTCCTAGTCAGTTAACAAAAGTAAGATGTGAGCAGTTTCAGCAAGATGGTGGGATGAGCGATTTCTACCATTATCCTATGTAAATATAGATTTAGACAACTACCCATGAATAAGAATATCTTTGTGGCTACCCAGGAATTCAGTGGAGAAATTTCAGTAAAAAGTTATACCACACAATTTTTAAATAGTTACACTAAAGAAGGTAAGAGGAAGAGCTTCATTCTTTCCACATCACCTTTCCCTATGATGACACAATTCAGTGCCAAGACAGGCCGCCTTGTACCTCTCGAGGAGTGTCGATGCAAAGTAACAGCATAGTTAATGCTCATCCACTCCAATACTGTGGAATATTTCCTAGTAGGCAAATTTTTTCTTCACCTCTTCCAGAGTAGTGAAGCAATTATCATGGTTGAATGGCAGAGGGAGGTTGAGAACTCACCTCACCCCTCAGACTCCATAAGGAATTCTGCTGGACTGTACCCCACAGGTTGGCCGACAAACACTCCAAATATTCTGTGACTCATGTTCTGTCTCAGCATTTCATGTGACTGTCCAGGGTGGATCAATGAGTGTATCCCCATGAACAAGTGTCCTGAGGAAACAAAACTTTCTCTGGTCTGGATTTGCAGGATGAAGAGAAGGAATGCAAATTTGACAGACTGCACCTAACTGGGAATATGATCTTGAGAGTGGTTGTACCCAAGGAAACAGCTTATATTTTCAAGCAAATGTTTAGACGAGTCACAGGACACAGTGAGATTATACACTCAACATCCTGAAAGAAAAGAGTTGCCAACCAATTGCACCAAAACTTGTCCTTCACATAAGTGAGAAAAATACTTCCCCAACCACTCAAAACCTGGTGAAATTCATCACCAATATACCTGTCTAGCAAGACATTCAAAAGTGAACATTAAAAACAAGCTAGAAAATCCATAAGTATATGTAAACTAAATAGTAGCCTCTAAAACAACCACAAGGTCAAAGAAGAAATTAAAACAAATATTCCAAAAGTTTCTCATGTAATTAATAGCTTTTGCATATCTTCTTTAGAGAAATGTTCAGATGATTTGCCTACCTTTTTTTAAGTTGGCCTTTTATATTATTATCATATTATTATCATTTTATGATACAGGCCCATAGGCCCCGGGATTTCTCAATAACTACCCTAATTCTCCCCCGCCCTGAGTTCTCCCATATCATTGCAACAGCATAGTTCCTCTTAGACAGTCATAATTCCATTATTACAAGCATGGACAATGGCAAAGAGCCCAGCATCCCATTGCCATGACACGTCCAACAGTTTCACTGGGAATCCATCCTCGATCTGGAAGTAGTGATACACTGCACCATACCCTCACATCTGGAGATGTCCGTCTCCACTGCACAGTTACTATAAAGCTTTCCAAGTGAATAGCCACAAAATAAAATGAACAAGAAGAAAAACAGAATTTCACAATTACATGAGGTCAAACAGCATGCCACAGGATATGATAGTCTTCATTACACAAATAACCATACATTCCCTTAAATAAAAAGTCACAAAACAAAATCACCATCAGGAAGAAAAAGTAGAAATTTACAGCGCCATAAAGTTAAATAACATGCTACTACATGACTAATGTGTTGCTGAAGAAATGAAAAAGAAAATCAAGAACCTTTTTGAAGAAAGCAATGCTATTGTATGATTTATGAGTCAGTGAAGAATTTAATGAGAAATAAAACATGTTTTGAAGAAATGAAGCTAAAAATATCAGAATCCATGAGACATAGTTTCTGCTGATCTTTGTTGGTGAGATGTATCTCATGTAGGCAACAAATTGGAGTATTTTGCTTTATAAGCCATATGTCCAATGAAAGACTAATATCCAAAGCATAAAGAAATTCATATAATTCAATAGCAAGAAAATAATCTAATTTACAAATGGGAGAAAGCTCTAAATAAACATTTTTTTTCCAAAAAGAGACATGTAAATAACAAACAAGTGTCTGAAAATCTGTTCAAAAGTACCAATCATAAGGGAAATGCAAATTTTATATTTTTAACCTTCTTCAATTTTTACTTTCCACTATACAGTTTTTTAGTTATAGAACTCCCTTGCTTTCCCTCCTTTGCCTCCCCGCTATCTCTCCCCTTGTCCTCTGTGTTTTACAATAATATAAGCCTTCTGCTGTGTAGTCTGGATTCCAGCATTCTGTTTGTTATGTGTTTCGTGACATTGTAGGTATAAGCAATAGTACAGAGTTTACTATTTTATCAAGGTCATTTGACAGTATTATTGGAGGTCTTCTCTTAATCAGGAGCCAAATGGGATGCAAATTTAAACTATAATGAGTTAAGACCTTAGGAGGTTATGCCATAGCTTCTTTTTTTTTTTTAAGATTTATTTTATTTTTATTACAAAGTCAGATATACTGAGAGGAGGAGAGACAGAGAGGAAGTGGAGCTGCCGGGATTAAAACCAGCAGCCATATGGGATCAAGGCGAGGACCTTAGCCACTAGGCCACGCTGCCGAGCCCATGCCATAGCTTCTTGTTGGTATGAATATTTGAGAGTATTGACTGGGAAATCCTCTTTGATGATATCAAAACCACCGAATCAGAAAATCCATGATGAATTTGCTTTGTTTCTATTTCAGATTCAAAAGGGTATTACAGTAAGTATTCTTCGTTTATTAATAACTTACTTTCATTATTAACACCTTCCTTTTTTGAGGTCTTTGAGGAAAGACCAATTTCACCAATTCATGCAAGTAGTACATACTACTGGTCTAGAATGGCGTTTCAATTCAGAAAGCTCAAAAGTTACCAAGAAGAAGGGAAAAGTATAGAGGAAATTTTGAGTGAGACAAAAGAAGGGAAAAGAAACAGAATGATAAGGGAGAAATAGATGAGGGCAGGGAAAGAATGTCAACTCATGAAATTTTATAAGAATATCATATTGTCTGCTAAATATCAGATCCTTTTAGAGATTTGAAGAATAAAAGATAACTGGTTAGTGTGGCTTCCAGTTCCAATAACAAGGTCTTCAACAATTTCTAGGTCTGTGTTTCAACTCCTGATGAGGAGATAACATTGGTTGAAGCTTTACAAAACAAATGGGGTCCTAATTCTGATTATTAACCCTTTTTCTGTGTATTTTTTTCTTTCAGCACCATCAAATAACTCAGTGGGTAAGTTCTTTATGGCTTCTTTCAGGATTACTGATTTTGCATAGGAAAATTTCAAACTGTTAATGGGGAATATGTGTTAGGAAAAATTTGTGCATGGATTACAAGATATTTTGCATCAAAATAAACTCAAAGCAAACCTTTTGTAACATGTGTGAATAGTATCCAACTTTGAGGCACTAAGAAAGAAAAGATACAAGTTTTGAAAAAGCCTCTTTCAGAGCAGCATGAATTCTGCAAAAATTAAACCAATAACAAGCATTCAATTTATAGTGAAACTTGATGGAGGGATGGGGACACCATTGCTGCTTTACAAAACTTTATAGAAATAGTGTCCCCCAAAATGAGTGGATTACAAATTATTGACTCACTTCAGGAAGATAATAGATGAAATTGAAAATTAAGCCTGCAGTGGTAGACCACATATATCAATTTACCTGGTAAAAATTAATTTTGTATATATGCTAATTGAAGAGGACTAACAAGACTAGAAACAAACAAACAAAAAAAAAAGAACCATAGACATCTCAACCGGTTCAATTTACACAATTCTGCCTGATAATTAAAGTGGAGGAAGCTTTCTAGTCAATGGGTGCTAACAAGTTTACACCCAGATTATCTTTAGATAAGTAAAAGAGCTTTCACTGGCTGGTAGAATTGAAATACTGAAGTATTTAAAGAACTGTAGTAGGATGAGGCTGACATTGTGGCAAGGGACTCAAAGCAGCCATCTGCTTTGCTGGCATCTCATATGGGTGCTGGTTCACATCCTGACTGCTCCACTTCTGATCCAAACCCCTGATAATGGCCTGAGAAAAGCAGCAAAAAAATGGCCCGATATTTGTGTCATCCACATGGGACACCAGGCTGAATCTCTTGGCTCCAGATTCAGTCTGGCTCAGTCCCAAGCACTGCAGTTATCTGTGGAATGAACCAAAGGGGGAACATCTCTCTCCCTCTACTCCTTGCTCTTTATATGTTAACTCTTTAAAATAAAAAAGAGGAAGAAGAAAAGAATTGTAACAGTAGATGAAACGTGGCTTTCCCAGTATGATCCTAAAGACAAAGTATTATCAATGTAAAGACTTCCAAGAGGTAGAAATGGCCCAATCAAAGCAAAAGTGGACTGGTCAGGAGCCAAGGCCAAGCTTGCTTTTAGAGAATGCTCATTTTAAGAATAACATTTACTTATTATGAGGGAGTTTGGAAAACATTTTCCAATGTTTCAGCAGAAAAACCCCTGGGAAGCTTCATCAGACAGTGCTTCTCCACCACAGCAATGCTCTTACCCAGTTTTTTCTTTCATCAAACTTGGGCAACTTTGTGAAAGTTTCTGGGAGAAACCATTAAGCATCCACTTTACAACTCTGATTTGGCTTCTTCTGACTTCCTTATGTCTTATGAGAAAGACAAACTCTTCAAAAGAGATGCATTTCTCCTCAGCGAATGATGAAGAAGACTGCTTGGTCAAATTCCCAACACCCTCAATTCTTTAGGGAAGACAAAAATGGCAGGAAAATGGCTTATAGGAGGGTCTGGAACTTGACAGGCCTTAATTTGAGAAATACAGCTTGTGTTTTACTTTTATCCCGAGTTCCAATTCTATTTTTTTTAATCTCCAGTTGTACAAAGTATCTTCAAAATTTATTTAAAATCCATCCTATGTACAAGTCCTTTGGATTTAGAAACATTCTGCAGGGCCCGGCAGCATGGCCTGGAGGCTAAAGTCCTCGCCTTGAAAGCCCCAGGATCCCATATGGGCACCGGTTCTAATCCCGGCAACTCCACTTCCCATCCAGTTCCCTGCTTGTGGCCTGGGAAAGCAGTCGAGGACAGCCCAATGCTTTGGGACCCTGCACCCATGTGAGAGACCTGGAAGAGGTTCCAGG
Source organism: Ochotona princeps (assembly GCF_030435755.1). Classification (NCBI taxonomy): domain Eukaryota; kingdom Metazoa; phylum Chordata; class Mammalia; order Lagomorpha; family Ochotonidae; genus Ochotona; species Ochotona princeps. The sequence goes on from NC_080832.1 coordinate 114,775,779, forward strand.
TTCCCGGCTTCAGATCGGCACAGCACCGGCCATTGCGGCTCACTTTGGGGAGTGAATCATCGGACGGAAGATCTTCCTCTCTGTCTCTCCTCCTCTCTGTATATCTGACCCTGTAATAAAATAAATAAATCTTTAAAAAAAAAAAAAAAGAAAAGAAACGTTCTGCAGCAAAATTAAGTCAGCTTTTAATTCATTTTTTTCTACAAACTCTTTGAATATTTGCTATTTTCTTTCAACTAAATTTAAAAATTCATTTTTTTCTTTCAAAGAAAGATAAGTGCTTTATTTATTTGAAAGGTAAAGTTACAGAAGGAGAAAAGACAGAGAGAGAAGCCTCTGGTTTGCTATCCACTGGTTTAGCATCAAATACCCACGATCCCTAAACT